>NW_005842442.1:1232199-1235659 GCF_000455745.1 Alligator sinensis | reverse complement strand
AATGCTATAGGGAAGGTGGGGAAGGCAGCTGAGAGAAGCCACTGGTTGGCAGGAGAGATACAGAGAGGCCAAAGCAGATGGAGGAGATAAAAATGGGTTGCCCTTCAAATGTCCCTTCTATACTTTATTAGTTAATGTGAATGTAGGAAATGTAGTTCAGAATGAGGTAAATGTGGAAGACAGTTTGCAAGCAATTTAGTATGCTGCATTATTAGTTATGGACTGAAGCAAGATAATCTGATACTTATTTTCTGATAAATATATTCAGAGTGGGAAGTTTCCCTTGCTATGATGTTGCTATTCACTTGTTTAGTTGTATCCTTGCTTACTGCAAAGACATACTTTTCAGAGGTAATTTTTCAAAACTTCCTGCTTGAAACTTCAATGCTATTTAAATATAGAACCAAATCCTACTAGATTAACAACATCCCCATGACAGCTGTTGAGTCTAACCTACTTCATTGGATCATTTAGGTCAGTATGGCTTTTTAATAGGATTTAATCTGAGGCCTTTTGATTTTAATTCTGTTAACATTTGTTTTTCATTTGCCATCTTTCAGTTCTCTTAGTGTAGACTGATTCTGCTCTCATGCTATTTTAATTCTATTAATCTGAACGGTGTTACTTCCAATTTACACTAGTGTGCAAAGAGAACAGGACTGTATATCTTTAAGGACTTCTCTCTCTCTCTCTCTCTCTCTCTCTCTCTCGCTCTCTCTTCCATCCCTCTAATTTTAACATGCACAATTTGTAGAAAATCGAAGAAAGAAAATGCCTTGTATGTACCTTTGGGCTTTCATCTCTCAAATTAAAAGTCAGTTCTAGATTAGTGAGAAAGAGATCAGAAAATTCAGGATACATGTCCAAAACCTCCAGTAGGTCTTCTCGTTGGATCTTATGCAGGTCACAGTAGGTTAAAGCTCTCACGTCTGCATTTGATTTCCCTGGTTTTGCATAAAGATGCACCATCTCTCCAAAAATATCATTTTTCCCTGAAGAAAGAAAATCAGATTGTGATTATTTTAACTATGGGAGAGACATTAGTATGAAAGGGTGTGTGTGTGGAAATACCACTTCAAGAAGCTGGTTTAGAATACTTGATTCTATATTAAGTGATAAAGCCCTGATTACCATCTGGTATGTGGCATAGACTGATAAAAATCAGGAGTAATTCCATTCAAATCAGTGGAATTAGGTACATTTAAAAAAATAATTTAAAAAAATCCAGATTTCCCTCTTATTTAGTATTTTTAAATCAGTCCTGAATTATTACTGTCATAAAAGAATGTATTCAATACTTTTACCAACCTCTGCTTGTAAAAGAATATAACTTAAGTCAATAAATAATTTTGATCACGCAACAAATACCCAGAGATCCCAATCTGGATTGAAGCCATCTGGAATTGGGAGGTTAATAAATATGTATTAAAATGGAGTCCCTGCCCCAAAAGTCTTGCAATGGAAGCATAGGTGACTCAAATTTCAAAACTGGAATTTATTTTGAAAAGTAATACAAAAACATCACAAGACAGAAACACCTGAAACATGGTTGAGAATGCATATACCAGTCCTCTTGCCTTCCTTTTTATACTATTTATTTTTCTACCAAAATTGTCATCGGTGTTGCATCTGCCCACACTTTGGACTTGGTCTTTTATGACTTATTTAAGCAGAATAGCCACTGCATTCAGTGAAACCCATGGGATCAGACTCTCCAATTGAAATGTTTCCAGAAGTTTTATTATTACTCTTTAAATAATGTGTAAAGATTCTGTTCAACATTTTCAATTTGAGCACTTCATTTGAGACACTTTTCACCTGGTTTTCTTAAGTGCTCAGTAGCTATACCTCTAATTGGCTTCAAACAGAGTTGTAGGCTTTATACTTTCTGAAAATAAGACCCAAGGCATTGAAATTTATGTGAAATTGGGTTAAAAAATTGGGTTAAAAACAGTGGTCATTTATGGGATGGTGAAGGACTGCAAATTGCTTGTTTTATCTCTGTGGAGCAGACTGAAGTTACCCTAACATGAACTAGGTAGCACAGCCCAGAGTTAACCCTCATCTGAGGTGGTGTAACTTGAATAGGCCTGTTACTATGTAGACATAGTCGAATGCTAATAATAATAATACAGAAAATGTAAATATGTCTTATAACAATTTCTGTTTGGTATTTAGAAGAAGCAGGATAACGTATTTGTACTATATGAGGTTGAAGTACCTCCTAATCCATTAGTAACCACTCTTGGCTCCAGTTCTTAGAGAATATGGAAGACAACGGAGAATTGGAAAAGCTGATACAAGATGCAATTAAAAATGCAGGAGAGGAATAAAATCAATGGCATTCAACAAAGTTATGAGGAAAATATGTTTTGTCAAAAAAGCCTGATTTCATTCTCTCATGAGATTATACATTTTGTCAAGAAATTGCCTGCATTATACACTGCATCACTAGTGGACTTTCCCATGGAGAGTCTACCATGTTGTAAGCTTAGCAAGATTCATTCTTCTCTGTCCTCTCTCTCTTTTGAGAGAGGGGCAATACCTTCCCATAATAAAATCAGAAGAGGCAGCACAGTTTTGAGATGAAAAGTTCTGCCAAGAAGAGTTGTGCTATGGAAACAAGAAGCAGGGATCATCTCTCTGTTCAAATCCCATCAGATCCATAGGGATTTCCCTGAGGATGTTACAACATATTCTTATGGTCTTTGATTCTAACATTCTTTAGGTCTGTAAGACAAGCGAATGATGCATCAGCTAAGAGTTTTAAATGTTTATATCAATGGTTCTCAACCTTTTTAGATGCAAAGCACCCCTCCATAACTTTTCCATATTTAGTGGTACCTCATTTCAAAACCTATTTTATTTATTTCAGTGCATAAAAATAATATCACTGAGATTCTTCTGTTGCAAAGAACTCGGAAAGACCACAACAGGTCAGGATGTTTGGATTCCTATTTGAAGTCTCTGGATTTATCTTTTGAATTAAGCGTATGCATTTGCACACTTACTAGTGCTATTATTGCATGGAACCCTGCAACACTCCTAACAGAATCTTGTGGGACACTGGGGTGCTGTGGCACCCTGAATCACTGGTTTATAGTTGGTGTTTTAGAGTTTCTGGTTTCTCTCTTTAGGCTCTTCCTTGCAATTCATATCTAGTTGGTCTGTTGCTTAAGCAATGTGCCCTGGGACACTTTCTCCTCTACAGTGATGCCTTTATCCACTTTAGAGCCAGGGGGTTGAAGTAGTGGGATTCAAGCCCACCATGCCTTAATACATCCTGGCTGAGGGACCTGTATAGCTATGGGGATTATCTAGGTAGGCCTTAATCACCATATTTTCTAGCATACAATACACGTCTTTTCCTCAAAAATCAGCTCCCCCACAAAATTGGTGTGCATGTATTAAATGAAGAAGCTTATTTTCTACCTGGAGTTGGAAGCACCCTGGTTTGATT
>NW_005842442.1:1223078-1232176 GCF_000455745.1 Alligator sinensis | reverse complement strand
TATTACTGTGCAGTCACCTGGCAGACTGAATTGATTTAACGTAGGGGTGGGCAAAATGGTGGATCCGGTCGGCAGCTGGACTCAATTTCCCAGCAGCCCCTGCCTGCATGGCTGGGGCCAATCTCCATGGGAACCCCAGCCGCAGCTGCACTGTGATAGCGCAAGGCTGGGGTTGCCATGGAGACTGGCCCCAGCTGCGCTGGCAGGGTGTGTGACAGAGCAGGGCAGAAGGCTGCTTTGGGCTCGCTTGGATCTTGTAGTATGGGAGCTTGGTCCGGGGCCAGAGCAGAGTCGCGATCTGCTGCCTGCGTGCTCTGGGCTTGGACATGCAGGCAGCAGATCATGGCTCTGCCCCAGCTCCTTGCAGTGGTGATAGCATGGTCCCAAGCTGGGACAGAGCTACAGTGTGCTACATGGGGGGAGCTAGGGTCTGTATTCTGCTCTGCTGCTACAGCCGCCACCTCCTGCTGCTCTGGGTCTCTGGTAGCAGGGGTCCCCTCTGGTAGGACTGTCTGGGGGGGGAGGGGGGAGGAACCTTTCATTTTAATCATGGAGTTTGGGGGTTTTATCAGAGAAGTTGCAATTTTTTGTTGGTGAATCTGTGATTTTTTTATCAGGGAAAACCAGGATCCCTGGTCATCATTCTGGGAAAATCATTATTTTTTCATTCTGCCTTTCAAAAACAAGGTGTGTATTATATTTGGGGGCATATGCATATGAGAAAATCCAGTAACCTTCAGTAATGTTTTCACTGTGGCCCCTCTCTACCTCTAACCATAAAGATCTTTGTCTAATGCCAATTACAGGGTTTTTTTCTCTCTGTAGCATTCACCTCTGTTATTTCCAGGCTTCAACAGCACCTTCTCCTGGAGAATTCCTTTACTGTGAGTTGTCCAGACAGAATCCACACATTCTGGAAAGTTACTTTTCCCTGGACTTCACAGCCTGAACTCTCTCTCTGGCTCAGTCTTCACAGTCCCAAGATGAGTAGAATCAGAAATAAGAAGCCTCTTATGAGGACTTCTATCTGTACATAGAACTTGTTTTGGTTTTTGGCAAATCTTATCTTTGTTCTTATTTAATAGGGTTTTATTATAGGTGAAATAAATCTTATTCATTTTTTTTTCTTTTTATCACTAGCTCCTAGAAGCAGACATTACACTTGAAGGCAATGTATGCAGCTGACTGGAAATTCCACAATGTAAACCTTGCATTTTACCAATCATCCATTCTTCCAAATGGATGGAGTTTTAAATAAAAGTAGGGTTTTGTTGTCTTCACAAAAGTGCTATGGACCTCTGGGAATACTCATGTCTCTGCAGTAGCAGGGTGTATTTTCATCTTCTTTTAGGATCCACTCTGCTATAGCAAATAGTGAAAGTCTTATGACTACTGTGGTATAGGATGAAACTTTCCCATGTAATGGTGGAATGGTTCCATTATAACTTTGATTCTAGGGATCCATTCATCAGCTAGTGTCCTGAGATTCACTGCCAGGTGTAAAAGGAAAATGCCTACAATACTCAGTCACACAGAATTACCTGCAGTAGGAATTTATGTTGAAGTTGGTGCGAAAAAAGGAGGAATACCCATTTATCCAGTTTGGCTCTGGCCTGCCTTCTCCCCACCTGTGTAACCATATTTCCTTTGAGACATTGTAATGACAATTATTTTTGATATGTGTTCATGTAAAGCTGATTGAGTATAGAAGGGTATTTCAGCTCAAAACAATGATAACAGCTTGCATTTATATGGAACTTTTCTTTCAGGAAACAATGACATTACATTTGTAAGAATCTTCACCTACCACTACAGTACAATCACATCTGAGTGGGGCCAGGGTAAATCTCTAGCAGCACATAGTGACAAGGAATATGACAAATATCTAATCCAACTGAAATTATAGAGGAGATTCTAATTAAGAAAACTGAAATTCCAAAAAATGAAACTTGGATCAGACACAGAGACAAACCTCTAGTCCTGAAATCACAGTGTGGTACATTTGATGAGCCCAAATACCAGAACATTAGATGTTTCTTCCAAGAGAAATCTCATCTCTCTGTTATGGGATTGATTTAGTAATAGTCCTTATGAAAAGGTAGGGGTAACCCTTACGAAAGGAGTGCTACTAATGGAGTCACTGAAATGATCTTTGCAAGGCTCCTATATAAATGCTGACCAGACACAGTACCACTTGGGCAAGATCTAAACCAAAGGTGGCAATGCTGCTGAAACTTTTTTGCATTCTAACAAACCCATCATGAAGAACAATAAAAGTGGATAGGCAGCCACACACTACTGTTTGATAGTTTTAAACCAATGACATAAATAATAACTAGTTATCCATATTTTGTTTCAATTCCTTCCTGGATACAAGCCTCTAAAGTGCAGGATAACAGAAACGTGTTCCTCTGGATCATTCTACAGCCACTCCATATTCTAAGAGTGCAGAAGCCTACCTTTGTAATATTCAAAATCATGCTTTACACTTTTTATCACATTATACTCAATTTAAGATGCGCCCAGTTTAAGAAACAATTAGTAATTTTTCTAGTGCAAATAATTTTGCTCTGAATAAAATGAAACAACTTATAACTAACAGCACCATCCTTGTACTAGTTTAGAATTCATTATTAGGCTGGATGAGAGCTCCAGCTTGGGTGTTGCATAGTTTTTTACTACTGGTTGGCTAAGTTATGTAGAAAGAAATGTATTCATGGCAAAACCAGCAGCAGTATTTGTGCCAATGAGAGGAAGGGACAAGTTTTTCTGGATATTAAGAACACAAATTCTGAACCTCAATTCCTGTTTCCAGAGGCCAACACAAGCAGCTGGGTTATACATCAAAGATTAAAGGAAAGGAAGTTTTGTTCACTAGCTACTGTAAGACTGATGTACCAAGAATGAAGTAGTTTCTGCCTCATATTCATCTCACTCTGCAGCTCTTCCATAGGTGGGAACAATGATGGTGGACTCACCCATCTCTACCCTCTCTCTGGCTCTGTGGTGCACAGGGAGTCTCTGTTCTCTGAATAGGCTCCCCAGAGCCTGTCCCTTTTAACTACACAGCCACATTCCTTATAGCGCAGACAGGGTTATTGGGTGGGACATTAAGTATATGTTCGTCTTAAATTATTCAGCAGCAGCAGGACTTTAAAGTGACTGAATCTTTCACAGGCTTTGTGAACAAAGTACAGCAACAGCTATTTCTTGTCAGCCTGCTGTTAACTTTAACTTGTATTGTAATGTGCCCTAGCAAAAAAAAAGTAACATCATTTTGTTCTCATTTCTAAACTACTTACCAAGAATGGCTACAACAATGTCACTCTTGAGGATTTCAATGGATCCTCTTGAGATAAAGTAAAGAGCAGTGAGAACATCACCACCGTGGACTAAAGTGTCTCCAGGAGGAGCATGTGTTGTCTTAAACTTCATAGCCAAAGCTCGGAGACAACCTTTACTGGCCCCCTGGAAAGCTTTGCAGTTCTGAAGCAAATTTTGGTTGAGGTGTAGGCAAATGTCAGCTTGTAAGCATTCTGGAAACCCCTTTAGGACCTGGAGAGAAAAAAATTAAGTGTGTCATATTAGTACTCTGAAAGTTGTTTTGCAACATTTGCAATATTTAATTCATTCCCAATAGGAATGTATTGATATAAAAATAGTGGTGGGTCACAAGGCCATCTTGAATATTCTGTTTAACAAACATATAGTTTAATCAAAATATTGGATCAAAGAGCTACTCTCTAAATTGACAGAGTTCATTCAAATTAAAGCTAATGAGGCTTAGGGGCCAAAAAGATTTTCTTTGTTTTTTGTTTTATTTCTTACATTATAAGAAATACTATCAGAGAATGAATGAAGATACTGAAACAGTATAACAAAAAGACAGAACTAGAGAAGGAAGAAAAACAGAAAGAGAATCAGTCTTTACTGAATCTCACCTATCTATTTAGATAGCTATTAGCTAGTTATATATAGCTGATAACTGATTATAAAAATATTGCTTTTGTATATCAAGTGCTGTTACTGAAATATGGAATATGTAGTTTAAAATATATAACTTTTAGGTGGTTTTCAGCTGTGGGCCGATTCTGATACTGAGTAAATTTGATATAGAAAAGTATGTCCCAGTTCAGTCTATGCCATTTAAACCAATGGAGTCCTGTAGATTTACATGAGGAGAGGACTTGACATGCACTATAGAGCCAAATGCTAAGCTCCTTCTCAGCTGTTACTTAGGTGAATGAGAGTTTGCTTGAACCAGAGTCTCAGGATTTCCTACAAAGACACTATTCATTTTCTTTAAGGAAAAAAAAGGATGCTGATTTTAAGTTGGTCATTATGGGTGAGCTTTTTAACGTGTTGAGCATTAGCCAGCCTCATTTTTCTCTGGAGACAGTTGAAGTTTTACCATTGACTTCAAAGGGAGCATTGCCCACCCCAAGAATATATTCCTTGTAGTCAGGAATTGGATTTTCACATAAGTTCCTATGCACTGCCCACTCCTCAGTTCAGATATTGCTTGTTTTCTACTCATGAAATTAATAGGCCAAATTCTGCCCTTTGATAATGGAAGTTGTTACCTATATAGATTCCTGAGAACAAAATATAACCTAATGGGATTAATAACAATCTGGATGAGATTTGTCTTCTTGCTATTAGTGCAGTCTATTGATCCACTACTTTTTTTACAGCACAAACACATGCACACATACACACAATTTTTACATTAGCAAATATATATAAACATATTTCTGTATAGAATATAATGTATCTTCAGCATATAGCACCAGCTTTCATTTCTTGCTGTGCATTTTTTTTACTCTGCACAATAAAAGTCTGTGCAGTCATTCTTACTGCAGAAAGATTTTGAACTGATATCCCTTGCCTTCTTAACATAGAAGAGGATGAGGACATTTCTGACATGAGGATTTTTGCTCACTAAGCCAAGCTATGACTTACAAATGGAATATTAGTAGTTTTTAATTGCTTTTGGAATGCTTTTGTGACTAACAGAAATCAATGCAGCTCATACTGTGAAATAACAGAGAACACAATGTTATAACACACACTTATACCAAAAGTTTAACAATTTATGGCTGTAGGGTGCTATCACATTCATATATGCACGTTCAAAGAAGCCAGCGTTCAACAAGAAGCAAAGGAAAACATGAAAAATGAAAGCTCCTATTTTAACTGTTATCATTGTCTAACAACATTGACCAGATGCTGTTTAAAGCACAATTACTCTGTTTATTTAATATGATTATAGCCAATTAATAAGTTGCTATCAATTTACAATTTATCCTTTGTTGAATGATATAGCAACACTGACTGCTAAACATATCAGATCTACAGCAGGATGGATAAAAAATCGCACATGCTTGTTTTTAAATTAGCTTGGTCCCTATTAAAGCAATTATAGAAAAAGAGTTATTATTTTGAGGTGTTTCATTTTTAATATGTTATTTCCTCTTTGGTTTCTCTCATTTTAATGTAATTTAGAAAAGCCTGAATTTGCATATGGCATTAATAACACACCATATTTTTAATGGACATGTTGGCACATTTTCATTGCTTTTGAATAGTGTAGACCCCTCCCCCCACCCCAGCATAGCGTTAACAGCAACCAAATTCACTTCCGACTTCACTTTTGTTTTAGTTACCAAAGAATTGTAAAGCATTTTACCATTAAGCAAAAGCTATGCAGACCATGTTTGTTGGCTTAGTTTATATTTCTGAAGATACTTTTCGGGTTATTTGGAAAACAAATCTACAAGTCATTATTTTATTCTGAATATAAAACTTTTATGAATAATTTCATATGAATTATTTGTTATTTATCCATTAATGGCACCCAAAATGTGCTAGGCTCTATACAAACACATATGAGTATGCAGCCCTTGCTCCAGAGAGCTTACACTCTAAAATATGATAAATACTGTACATCAGCAGGTAAAGGCATTTAACGTTCTAGTTTTCAAGTGCCTAAAGAGGAATGGCATGGCACACACTTATTCCATTGAATTCCAGTGGGTACTTGGTGTTTAATTCCAAGAAGCCAGTTCTGAAATTCCTTGAAATATTTAGTTTTTATTTAAAAAGCAACAAATTATTAAAATTTATTAGACTACTGTATAGATGGTACTACAAAAATAAAGCAGAATTACCCCATCACTTATGGTGTACATGGCCAGGTTTTACATATTGCCATAATATCACCAAATATTTTTCATTTTGATATTGATATATACACTGGTATGAGATTAGAATCAGATCCTCTATATATAAAGGATCTGATTCTAATCTCATACCAGTGTAAATAATGGGAATGTTTATAAAAATTAATAGAATGACACTCTTAAAATAGATGTGCATTAAAATTGGGCCTAAGCAGCCTTAAAACAGTAAATAGTCTTGGCAACCCAAAATTATGATTCAGGCCTCTCAAAATTATGATCACACAAAAGTGAGGCTAAAAGGGACATCAGGAGAACACCTAGTCCAACCCCCTGCTCAAACCAGGATCATCTCTATCTAAACCATACTCTACAAGTATTGGTTTAAGCCAGTGCTTCTCAACCTTTTATAGATGCAAGGCACCTCTCGTTAGACTCAAGGCCCCCCTCAGAAGATGCCAGCTCTTAGTTTTCATTTTTGACTACGGAAAAAGAATAGAGTAGTTTTTCTGTTCCAATGAACTCAGAAAGAGCACACCCGGTCAGAATTTTTTTAAGACTATGAAATCTCTGGGTTTATCTTGTGAATCATATCTGCATACCTAATATTAGGTGTCATTCTGAGACACTCTTAAAGGATCTCAGAGCACTGGTCTACCCTGTTAAAATGACATGAAATACCTGTGCTACTGGCTTAAATACCATGACATTGAAAAAAATGTGTATGGGATCATGTTTTGCTTTAATGTTTTGGATCTTTAAGCGCACTCATTTCACATTTTCAAGTTTTAATCTTTCATAAAGAAAGCTGAAAACTCACTTCCTAAAGAAATGTAAAGCTCTGATTCTCTCAATTATTTAAATATGTTTAGAAGCTAGGGCTTTAAGAAAAACACTATGCTGTAAAATCAGGCTTTAATAATACTGAGTACAGCATACATAGGAACTGCTCTCAGAACAAAAGCATTCTAGGTGATGGACCCAAAATCATTACAATCTGTTGAAAGATTTCTAAATGTTTGTAAATTATATTTCTACCTTTACACTCAGACACTTAGTAAGCACTTCCTTGTGGATTATGGTTAGCAAAAACTCATATTTTTACGTTTTGGGGCAATCAAAAGTCTGTGGCTTCCTCATGATATTTAAGTATAATTCAGGAGACTCCTCACAATGTTATCATACTTTTTCAAATGCGAGCATTAACTCTTCCTTGGTATGCATGGAACACAAATTCTTTCTTCTTTCTTGCTGTGTCTGGTATGAAACTCATTGTGCAGCAAATACTATCCGACTGATGCTTAGAAAGAAAAGTGACATTCATAGATAGGTAAGACTTAGTATAGCATACTTCGTGTTATGATTGGGAGGAAGATAGAACGGTTAGTAGGGATATCATTAAATTTGGGTAGAAGACTACTTCTTTGGAAGTGGAGAAGGAATCCAGTTGCACTGTATTAAAAAAATCTTCCAGGAGCTCCACTTAGATGCCACCTTCATATGTATCTTCATGGACAAGGATATGCCACAACAGAATCAGAAATATTGTTGAGATTTGACCTCAGACAACCAGTATACTTTAATACTGAACTGTAGATGTAACTGATTTCTAGGTAAAGCATATTTCATTTACCCTCATTCAGTAACAATCTACAGGATGACCTCTGTTAGCTTTGGATTTTGTTTCCTGAACAGTTTTTGACTCACAAAATGATACTTAGGAAATATTCCAACAAATTGGCTACATTAAGTACTCAATATTTATTATGTCCTATTTTTTTTTCTTGTTTTGGGTGGTGGACTGGACACATGATGGAAACCCCAGAAATACATTAAAATGTTAAGATAAGCTTCTTTCTAGGCTTCTTGGCCATTTCATAGTAAGTCCTCTGCATGAAGAAATATATGCATGTATTAGCCTTAACATTTTTCACACCAGGACAATAGGCATTTACTTACATGTTTTAACTTACGCAGTTTCAAACCTGCAGAATTATTCTTTAACTTTTATTCTTAGGCTTATTGTGGTTAGCAAGGAGCAAAAGGCCTGCCCAAAAAATGGAGTACAGGATCAATAGCTGCAAGCTGTGCTTGCTTGGTCTTGGCTCTACTGGCTTCACATTATCAAGAAACACACTGTATACTTCAGATGACAAGTTCATATTACAATACCCACTTTGCTTGTTGTTTGTTCACTGGGCTAAGTGCAGTGTATAATTTGTTTTGTAGTCAGCTTCACTACATTTGCACTCTTACAAATTTGAGTTTCTTTCACTGTTGTGACCATACTTGGCTTCCTGGAAGATGTAGTGTGATGTTTTGGACTTCCCAAAGAGTACCTGCTGCAATACAACTGGTCACACTAACAATCAGAAATACTCCTTGAACTTTTTCTCCTTCCTCCAGTATTCAAGGTGTCTCTTTTAATACAGATGTTATGAAATATAAAATGCTGTGCACAACAGTTTATAATGGCTGAAGTTAGTGTGAGTCGGGGGGGAGGGGAGTGCACCGGTGCAGTTGCACCCCACTCTCCCCTGATTCCTGCTCCACTCAACCTTTAAAACTAACTGTCTGGGAAGTGAAGCAGTATTTCTATTCAGGCAGTGTTGTGAGAGTCAATTGACTTCATGGCTCATTGTAATCTCTCTGATTCCTGTTAATCTCTTTATAGGTGTTAACAACCCTCTATCCTTTGTAATGATTCATTATTCAAATGATCCTTTCTTCTGTGATTTGGCTGTCAGTTAGCCATGCCTGGCAATATCTCTTGGCTATTTCACAAAGTCCTAAAACACAGCACCATAGCAGCTTCACCATATGGTGATGTGTAGAAACAGGGTGGAAACAGATTCGTAGATACATAGATGTTAGGGTCGGAAGGGACCTCAATAGATCATCGAGTCCGACCCCCTGCAT
>NW_005842442.1:1222377-1222978 GCF_000455745.1 Alligator sinensis | reverse complement strand
GGGTCTAGATGACCCCAGCTAGATGCCTATCTAACCTCCTCTTGAAGACCCCCAGGGTAGGGGAGAGCACCACCTCCCTTGGGAGCCCATCCCAGACCTTGGCTACTCTAACTGTGAAGAAGTTCTTCCTAATGTCTAGTCTAAATCTGCTCTCTGCTAGCTTATGGCCATTATATCTTGCAACCCCCAGGGGAGCCTTGGTGAGTAAAGCCTCACCAATTCCCTTCTGTGCCCCCATGATGAACTTATAGGCAGCCACAAGGTCACCTCTCAACCTTCTCTTGTGGAGGCTGAAGAGGTCCAGGTGCCCTAGTCTCTCCTCATAGGGCTTGGCCTGCAAGCCCTTAAGCATAAGAGTGGCCTTTCTCTGGACCCTCTCCAGGTTATCCACATCCCTCTTGAAGTGCGGCACCCAAAATTGCACGCACTATTCCAACTGTGGTCTGACCAGTGCCCGATAGAGGGGAATTATCACCTCCTTGGTTCTGTTCGTCATGCATGTGCTGATGCATGATAAAGTGCCATTAGCTTTTCTGATGGCTTCGTCACACTGCTGACTCATGTTCATCTTGGAGTCCACTAGGACTCCAAGATCCCTTTC
>NW_005842442.1:1218238-1222011 GCF_000455745.1 Alligator sinensis | reverse complement strand
AGCCTTGATAATTTTTTCAAAGACTTTGCCAAGGATGGAGGTGAGACTGACTGGCCTATAGTTGCCCACGTCCTCCTTCCTTCCCTTCTTGAAAATGGGGACCACATTGGCCCTTTTCCAGTCCTCTGGGACCTGGCCCGTGTGCCACGAGTGTTCAAATATTCCCACCAGTGGCTGTGCAATGAGGTCAGCCAATGCCTTCTGTACCCTCGGATGGAGCTCATCCGGGCATGCCGACTTAAATGAATCCAGTTCCTCCAAGTGACTCTGCACCATCTCAGGGTCTACGCTTGGTAGTCTGGCACCATGCTGCTGCCTCTCTACAATCCCAGTGAGAGCCTTGTCTTGCCCGTTGCTTAGGAACACTGAGGCAAAGAACTCATTGAGGAGTTCAGCCTTGTCCCCCCTGTCCATCACCAATTGCTTCTGCCCATTTAGTAGCAGTCCTATTCCTCCCTGGGCCTTCCTTTTACTCCCTATATATCTAAAAAACAATTTTTTGTTATCCTTAACTTGGGATGCCATCCTCAGCTTCATGGTAGCTTTGGCCTGTCTAACTGCCTCCTTACAAGTGCGAGCAGAGGAGGTATACTCCTCTTTAGTAATCTCTCCCCGTTTCCACTTTTTATATGCCCCCTTTTTTGCCCATAGGCTGCTCTGGATTTCTCTGGTCAGCCAAGGAAGCCTCTTGGCCCCTTTCCCCCTTTTTCCCCGCATTGGGATCATCTCCCTCTGTGCCCGAAGGATCATTTCCTTAAGGCACAGCCACCCTTCCTGGGCTCCCATCTTTTCAAAACTCTTACTCTTACTTTCCCTTGCTTCAATTTAAGACCATTACTCTGGGGTCTACAGAGAATAATTTGTTACCATCCTCTTTATAATCACCATTCTGGTATTTGTCAATCAGCTTGTAAGAGTTTTGAATCAGATGTCAATCAGCTTCCCATTTGTAATGACGTACAAATTCTGAGCAAATATGTATCCTTACCCTTTGGTGTGCCACATGACAGGGAAATAAGTGGCACAACAAAAGGTAGCAATAGACTCTGCCACTTCATTGTGGCAAGCATTTGTTACCTTGTGTGTTTTCCCCACTCAGCCAGCCCTACGGCATATCATGGCACAGCTGATCTGCTCAGTTTGGTGACTTCTATTTCTAGCCAGAGAGTCATAGAAAAATAGAGCTGGTAGTGATCTCAGGAGGTCATTTATACTAGCTCCCTGCTCAAGCCAGGATCATCCATGTCTAAACCATCCTAGACAAGGGTTTATCTAACCGACTCTTAAAGACTTCCAAGGGTGACAATTCCACAACATTTCTAGGATATCTTTTCCAATGCTTAACTACTCTTTTACTGAAAAAGTTTTTCCTGATATCCATTCTAAATTTCCCTTGCTTCAATTTAAGACCATTACTCTGGGGGTCTACAGAGAATAATTTGTTACCATCCTCTTTATAATCACCATTCTGGTATTTGAACACTATCAAATCTCATCTCAAATTTGTCTTCTGCAGACCAAATAATCTGAGTTCCTCCAATCTTTTCTTGTAAATCATGGTCTACACCTCTAAACATTTTTGTTGCTCTTTACTGGACTCTTAATTTTGTTCAATGTTCATATATTTCTTGAAGGGCAGTGCTCAAAAGTGGACACAGTATTTTAGAGGCATAATTGGCCAGTACTGCACCCTGGTTATAGTACTCTGCTACCCTTGCAACTTAGAGCTTTCCTGCTCAGACTCTGGAAACAGGGAGAGCAGAGCAGCAATGGTGATGCAGGGGTGGTAGCTGGTGCTGCTAGGGGACTTGTCACTTCCTTTTCTGGCTGCTAATATTCATGTACAGTATTACTGAATCAACCCTTGTAGGATTTTCTAAAAGTAAACTTAAGGTTCTTCTTATACTATTCTGAGCAGTTAGGCCAAACCAGGCATGTCTACATGAGATGCTGACTGTGCAGTAGCCAAATCATAGTGCGCAGTAGCATGTCACAGCAAAGACAGTGCTAATACACTACTGCACAGTATTATTAGGCTACTGGAGAGTAGTGTTACTTAAAAGACATTTGCTAGCACTACTGCACAGTAAGCAGGTTAGTGAGCATTTATTTAGTACTTGCTAATACAAGCACTAAATAAATGCTCAGTAATTTATTCTTAACCATATCTTGTGGAAAGTTAAATGGCAAAACAAAAGAAATCCCAGAACTTAAATGTAGGAGCTTGATAATTTCTCATGAGGCGTGTCTATATATAAAGGGATATGGAGTCCATTAGCTATCGTTATAGGGGTATGTAGAATCTATAAAGAGCAATTAGGAATTATTGGATAGGAAAAGCTGGGAAGGGGACAAATAGATATTTTCCTACCCCAATGATAAGGGACTGAGGGGACAGAGGTGTTGTGTTCTGATTGAAGTGGTATGAAGGAATGTTTTACTGATGGAAATTCAGGTTTTTTTATTAAACTGATTTTTTTTATTATAAGTCTGTACTTTCCCTTCAGTTTTTTTAAGATTTTTTTTGACTTCCCTACAGTTTTTTCAAGATTTTTTTTGACCAAAAAAAAAAAATAAAATCATAATTTTCTATGGCCAAATATATCCCTCCAACATTTTCCAAACAGTTTTTGTCAATAAGCCTGCAATGGATGGCATTGACAGCCTGCTCTTTGCATGTATTGCAGCAAATACAGAAAGACTCTTGGTTTCTATGGGGACAGGACAGTTTCTGGTTGAGACAAGTGGAACATTTTTGCTTGAGTATTGATTAATGTTGCTTAATTTTGTACTAAGGGCATTTCAGGAGCTTCAGACTACCTTGAATTAGACTTCTGTATCACTTGTTCAATGAAATACATATTAGTACTCACCATGTCTCTAATATTCCATTTTTATGGAAAGAAATTGGGAAAGTTCATGGTAAAACAAGTAAGGAAATATCTGGAGTCTTTGGGTATGTCTGAGGCTTCTTTCTTTTGCTGACTCTGATCTTTCCTGGGTCAATATAAGCTAGCTGCTTTTTCCTCCAATTATTTTATTCCATAAGATACTGGAAAGCAACACTGTCTGAGCTGAAAAAAAGAGTGACAGCTGTCTGCAGTTGCTGCCAATGGCCCCTTTTTGACATTATTTGGTTACCTTTGGTCTGATCCAAATCATAATGAAGTTAAAGAAAAGATTCCAAGTTATGGGTTTAGAATCAGGCCTTACCTCCCTTAACTGGTATACTACCCAGAACTATATGGGCCAAAGCTCACAGGAAAGAGAAGAAGACTTTCTTACATGACTCTTTGGGCTATTGAAGAGCAGAAACAGAGTAGGCAATTTAGAAACACTTAATCAGTTCCCAGCATGACACCCAGCTAGGTCAATCAAGAGTCCCTTGTGATTGACAGTATCAACAGTGGCTGACAGAGCTAACAGTTTCATCATCACTGTTTTGCCTCTGTTCTTCACAAGGAGATCATCTATCAGTAAAATCAAGTCTGCCGAACAGAAAGCTGCCTGAAGCCTAACTTGGAGAGATCTATGGTATCATAAAAGCCATGCAATACTGCAGTCTGTTCACTATCACTTTATTAATGAACTTGCTGAGAGAGTAGAAGTGATAGACTGTGCAGTAGTTAGTTGTGTCACTGGTGTCTGAGTTCTCATTTTTGAGATCATGCCAGATTAGAACAAGTTTCAGAACAGTAGGGCACCAAACCAAATACCGCAGCTAAGGGTGGCATAATCATTTCTGTAAGTAGTTGGCTGAAGCATTTTCCTTG
>NW_005842442.1:1210255-1218207 GCF_000455745.1 Alligator sinensis | reverse complement strand
CCCTACTTAGGACAAGGGGTAAGGTCATAGGTGGAGGCACAAATTCCTTTCAGTGCTCCTTGTACTTCCTTTTTTGAGCCTTGTTGTTACCTGTCAGATCTGTGTTCCTGAGGCGGCCCTGGCACCCAGCTTGCTGGACTTACAAAGGACTTTTTTTATTCTCCATCCCTCCCCCCAATCTACCCAGAACTAAGCAGAAGAAAAGTTTAATAGGCATCTCAGGCCGTACATTCCCCGGTCCTAGTATGGGAGGCCTATTTAAACTTGATTGACTAAAACTCGGTTGCCAGGTTAGGGAAGGCTGAGGCAAGGGACCAAGAGGGGGTATGGGTGACATTTGAACAATGGTTAAGAGTTCATCAAAGCATCCAGCCTGTTGGAGCCCTGACCACACATGCTGTCATACTTTTCCAGGGGTGACTGGTAGAAGTCCTTCCCACAAAGTTTATGAACACTCCAAGTAATCAATCCCCTTAAGTCTGTTAAAAGACTACAGTAAAATCTGAAAGTCATGCTAAGTTGAGGCTTATTCACAACAGGTAAAATACAAAACAGTGATGCTGACTTCACAGTGCAAGCATATCTAGGCCATCTAAGAATAAACAACGTGGTATCTCCTTCCAGTATATCTTCTATATTCATAATAATTTCAAGTGGGCTCCTAGGTGTCTGGTTACTCCTTAAAACTTAATGTTTTTCCTGGTTGTTAATCAGTTTCTTGAGATGTTCCAAACCATATAACCCCTTGTCACTGGAAAAGGTAATTTATTTAAATTTAAACTGTTTATATAACAGGATTTTCCCTGTCAATTATGGCTTGGGACCCTCTTGATTTATACAATTAAAAGAATGCTTTGAAGAGGCTGGACTAAGGGTATAAGAAAGCTGTAAAGCAGCAAACAATGTGCTTCAAGAGAGAGAAATCTCTCTGACACCATCCACTGTTGTTGTCGAGAAGCTGAGAGAAACAGATTGTCTCCCTTCAACGATCGTGTTAGAAACTTTGCTTGTCAACAAATCACCCTAGTGCCTTGGGAGAGTGAGATCCCAGCTCTCGCTCTCTCTCTTTGTATTTCTCCCTCTTTCTCTCTTTCTCTCTCTCTTTTTCTTTTTCTCTCTAGGGATAGCTTTCTGAACCTAAATTGTTTTAGTTAAGCTTGAGCTAGGTTTCCCCAAATACTCAGTTAAACCAGGGTAATATTGCAATTGTTTTGTTTGTTTTTCCTTGCATGGCTATTACTACTAGTACCATTATAAATTTCATATACTTAGAAATAAGTATATAAGTCATTTTTATAGTCAAACTGGTGGTAACTGGGTGTATTTTTCCTTCTCTACTTCCCGTCCCCACTTGCTCTGCAGCAACGCTTCTTTTACCTGAAGCTAAATATTCTTGTGAAGCCCAGAAATACTGTGGGGTCCACTCATCAAGAGGCTACCACAACTAGGACAGTTAGGGCAAAAGATTGGGATGCGATGAGTTTGAGACACATAAGGGGATCAGCTTGTATAGGTTGATTGACCCAGTTTGACTCAGATGTGGCCTAACAAACTGAATGCTGGCCCATGAGGGTCTCAGCTGGACACCTAGCTGGATTCAGAGGTATTCAGTTCACCTGTGTGCTTGTGTCTGACTGCATTTTATTGTTACCTTAATTAACTGATTCCTGGCACATGAGGGTGTCAGCCTGTACATGCTGATCAACCCGGCTGGGTCAGGCATGTCACGTTAATCTGTGTGTGTGTATTTGACTGATATGGTGACTGGAGGAACCCAGCCCCACTGAAATTGAGTCCTGCAAGATAGCTCCATTGGGGGTGAGGACTTGCAGAGGGGAGAGATACAGCTCCGTATAGAAACACAAGTAACACAAGCAGCACATTGCTAGAATTACAAAGACCCTAGAAACGTATCCCTAATAAATAAGCACACCCCAAAGTGATGAGCAAATCTGGTAACAGTTTCTGACAAGGTGGATAGAAATGTGAGATTTATTTTTCTTCTTTGTTTCTAAGAGACTTTTGTGGATTCACATGATTTTATTGGCAGAGTATTAAAACAGATAGTGGTGGTGAAAGGAGACAGTCTGGGAGTATTGTCTTTGAATAAGATTAGATGGATGCTGTCATCATGGAGATGTAGAAGTTTTTTGTTTTAAATCACTGCTATGGCACAGGCTTATGTGAAATACTTACACTAGAATTAGCCATTCTCTGTCCATGTTCCAGCCTTCCAGGGATGATTTCTGAGGTAAATGGAGAATCACTGTAATCTCTTTCATGTGTTTGGGAGCCAGTATATTGTGGACAAAAAAAATGATCCAAGTATTTTATCAGGCCATTGATTGAGGAGAATAGTTTTCATAATTGTTAAGGTTTGAAAGCTGTTCAAGTCCATGAATATCCAGGGTTGGAGCAGTGAAAGATTGCTAATTATCCTGTTTATGAACCTTTAGCCCACAAAACACAATGCAACAAACAATACAACTTAAATTCATTTACAGACTCAAGTTTTAGAAAGCTTTTCTTTTGGATCTCTCAATTAGCTGAAAGTGTTTTTATTTTAATTAAACCTTATTAGTATAGACAGCCAAAGGGCAACTTCCCATTCTATTAATATTTAAGATACTTTTGGGCTGTTTTCATTATCTTATTATTCCTGTCATGACAATCAATTGTACCTGCTGTTTATCATGAGGAGATAACTTAACATTATGACCATTTGTTAAAGATTATGGTATGTTTTCAATTTGGGATACAGTTCAGATATGACAAAGTGGTGAGATTCATGGTTCTAGTCTCCAGACACGATGAGTGTAATTAACTTCATTTTGCATTGTGAAGTTTGAGTTTCCTCTTGCATGTTTCTGGAGCACATAGAAACATTACCAGCAACATTTGATGGCAACATCACTTTGGACATAAAAAGAGACAGCAGGAGAATAAGAAGGAATTCTACCACCCCCACCCAGTTCCTATACAAAGCAGAACGGGTGAAAACTGCTTTTTGGGCACAGTACAATTTATGACCCTGATCCTGCAAACATTTATGTATATGCTTTACTTTATTCATAAAATTAGTTCTACCAAAGCCAATGAGATAAGTCGTGTGCATAAAACTGAGCATGTCTACATGTGCATTTATACTGGCTTAAATTTACTGCATAGTAAATTACTGCACAGTAAGTGGGAATAGGCCAGCATCTACACATGCAGGTGTTAAAGCACATTAACGCTGTGTGGATTAGCTTGGGACATGAGGCAGGTATCAAATTTACACTCAAGTCAGCGTAAGTTGCCATACTTACTGTGTAGTACAGGTGTGCACGTGTAGACACACGCCTGTACTGCACAGTAATTTTGCACAGTAAATGAGCACATGTAGATGCACCTACTAAGTATTAGCACGAATGCTTACAAGAGAAGGGCCTAAAATGTATACTAGAAAAAGTATAGAGCTGCTATCCCCTCTTGTCAATTATCTAAAAATAAAAATAAAAATTGATTTAGCTCATATTTAAGATTTTAATTAAAATACATGTTTGTATAAACCCTTCTAAATGCATGGGCCACTTTTTTGGGATTTTTTTTTAGATAAAGTAAACCAATAAAGCTGTTTGGATGCACAGAAGATCCATGGAAATGTAGAGGTTAGAAGAAATGCATGCATAACTTAAAAAAGAGGATCTCAGACACTAGGTAATGTGTCTTTATATAAGGAACATTAAAGTCATGCAGTTATCAGGAAGCGTTGGACTGATAACAATAGATGAAAGAAAAAGTATAAAAGAACAGAGGAAAAACAACATGCTACTTTGAAAAAATCTGAAAAAACCCCCACTTTGAATTTCAGGGATTGGCAGAATCTTTCATGAAACAGGATTCATTATAAATCATCTCTGTACCTTAACTTTGAAAGTGCATATCATATGGGCACAATTTAAATTATGCTTATTCTGTAGACTCAAGATTTTGATCCAGATTAAAGTAAATCCTAAATCCTGTTTATCCAATCTGTGCATAATTATGTTATCAGTGGAAGTGTTTTACCTAAACATGTTATGTAATGAAATATGTTATGCAATGAAAAAATAATCCAAGAGATGTAGAAGTGAAGTGGAGGGGAACAAATAAATAATGGTCTCAGCATGTTTTACTACTAGATCTTCAAGGCTGTGGTTATATTTGGCCATCTAGAACAAACATTATCTCCTTGTTTTCAATAAAAAAATCTGGATTTTGGTTTTTATGAAAGCAAATGTAGTTATCTATTTACAGATTATTTTAAAGTGACATTTCAGTTGTCTGCTTTTCCTGGACTCTGCCAACATGTAAAAGCATCTTTTGAAACAAGTTTTACATTATTAACAATCTTTTTAATGTATATTCTTCATGTTTCAAGGGAGGAAAGATCTTATTTTGGACTTTATTTTTACTCTGTTGTCAGTTGTGAGATGGGAAAAAAAATATAATCTGGATCAAATTCTGCCCTCAGATACTACCACAGAGCTCTAATTGAAGCTCTAGGAGTCATGTGTGCTTTTTTGAGGGCAGTATTGGTCCTTTTATATGTAAATACAGAAATCCCATGCAATTAAGATGCCAAAACCACATGCACGTCCATATGCACGTCACATATGCACATGGTGTAGAGCCTTGAAAACTTCATTGGTACTTGCTGCTAGCATGCATATATGGTTTGAAGAAAGAGCATCCACACAAAAGAAAATGCAGAATGATCAGCATGGCAACTTTGTCAGTGTGACATTTCTGCAGAACAATTACCTAATGCAAACCATATGCACATGACCTTTTTCGGAAAGAGAAGCACGATTAGAGTTGTGGGGTAAAACAGTGGCTAATATATGTGGTAATGCGAAGCAAGTCTACCGATTCCAAAGTTTTATTATCTATTTTGCCCCACATCTGGCTCTGCTTAGGTTCCCTCTCTTTGTTTTCTTCCCCTTCCATCATGCAAAAAGTTTACATTTAAAAATAGAAAGCACTGAACACACTCTAAATCTGACAAGTAACATGGGTATTCTCCACACTTTATACTGGAATTAAATTTGATATAAATACCTCCTGCTCTTACCAGTGGGTGGTGTTATTCCATGTATTTAGGTATGAAGCAGACAGGAAAGAGATAAATCTTTCATAAGTATAGCATAAATCAGACAATTGGCATATCATTCTGAATGGATGTGTAACATACTCAAGCATACATTAAACATAACTTACATGACTGTCATAAATGTGAAGAAGAAATGCACAAGAAAGTAAGAAATAAAATATAACAAAACAAGCCACTAATCTGGATTGTTTTTGTTTCATATTTTATTTAAAATAAAACCATACTACCTCATAACCATATCAGTGCATGGAGGTTTTTAATCCATTAAATTTGTATGTCACATAATAACAAATCCAAAATTACTTCTAACATATCAATTTATGTATTATGCAAAGTTTAATCAGACAACATCCAATTTGTGGATGCTGTTTCAGGTGATACAGGTATCTCCTTAGCACATGATTCCATTAAATCAAAGAAAGTGAGTGCCTGATGGGTGCACTGCTGTTATATTTAATATCTTCAGAAATAATTTGATGGGTTGGATGAGGACTTTGGCTAGCCCAGCTCTGCTCAAGAGCCTGATCCAGCAGAACATCCCAAATACTTTTTATTGCAGTAGGAGATAGGGCCTCTCAGTTCCATGTAGGATCTAACTCTGAAGCTGGACTTCCACTGCAGTAACCCCCAATGGAGGAGTGTGCAAACACCTACTGGCTTGTTTTGGGGTCTGGATTCTCCCCTGAGGTGCGGTGGTGCCTGCAGAACTGGTGAGAGGTGAAGCCCAATATGCTCTGTTGTCTTATATTTAAGATCTGTTTTACTTAATGGTAACTGGGTAACTTAACTCTGAAATCTTTTTTGTCAAGATCATTGTCCTTATCTATTAAGATAACTACATACTTTTTTTCGGACCAACTCATTCACAAATAAATGACAACCACACTGGAAGGGTTTTTTTCTTTGCTTGTTTGGTTTTTGTTTTTGCATCTATGGCAACATTTATGAGAATTTAATTTCTAGTTATATTGCCACTGAAATTTATGGAGTTTTTCTTCCAGCCATTCAGAACATTTTGTAAGGTCTTAGATCTCTCATTTTTGGGGAAAAAAAACCCCACCTGGGTTCACTGAGCCTGGGATCCTATTACACTGTATATATCTTTAAAAAATGAAATATTCAACTTTTCAAGGGCTGGCTAAGAAAGAAATGTGTTGACTTTCCAAAAGCCTCATGAGTGCCTACATCTGCTAATGATGCTATTCTCTTTTAGCCTGTTACAGATGGTAGCTTGATATGACTAATTTATTAGTTATCTTTCAGTTAATATAATAACTGTCAAGGGCAAAAAGTATAAGAATTATGTTTTGCCACTTTCTACAACTTAATAACCCTGTGGATTGCTCAATGCTTAGTTTTGTATGGCTTTGAGCAATATGAAAACTGGTGGGTGGAGAAAAATTGTTACTTGCACTATTTTCCAAGTAGCATACTTCTTTTTTTGAGAGGTCGTCCAATTCACCTCCTGCCTCCTCTATATCACTACCCTGTACTAATGCTGTGTTACTGAAAAGGGGCCTCATTTTCCACTAATTTTATGTAAGTGTAACTCTATAGATTCCAACACTTACACTGTTGTGAAACTGGAATGGAAATTCAGACTAGAGTTTAAAAAAGAATTCTGAAAAAAGCATTTCTTGGAACAAGTTCCCTAAGATTTTCTTTTGCTCTCTCTCTTCTTTAGTTGATAACAAACCAGCAGCAGTCTCCAAGCCCTGCATGTATATTAATGCAGGAGTTCATGCTTTTGTGATTAGCACTATAGGCAGAGATGTTCCATGTAGTGAGTGATTTGGGGTGTCTGAGTCCATGGATACCCGATTTATGACCCACTCTGAAAATAAGGCACTTTAAAACATTTCAAGTTGGGCTCACAAAAACTGGCAACTGATAATCACCAAATCATTTTCTTAAAAACTTGGCCATTGTTACTTTATCACCACCTGTGCCACTAGAGCAGAATTACATACCATGTTCATATCAATGCCATTGGTGTATGTCCATGCATGCTGGAAGTACTCCTCAAGTCGCTGACGCAAAGGGTTGGGAATCTGATGAAAACGTATAAACTCCTTTACTCGTAGCATCTGCATGTGATACCGTGCTGTTCCTGAATACAGTCTTTGGATTATTGCAGAAACGTTTCCAAAAATGCTTGCATACATTAATGCTGGATTAGATAGAAACAACAAAAACTTTGCTTATATTGTTGCATTAACACATAAAATAGGTGGTATTTTACACAGATTAGTATGTAAAATAATTCAAATGACATTTAGTGATATTTTCACCCTCTAACAAAAAAATGGATTTGATAGTTTGATGTAAAACAGCCATCTATAATGTTGGAAAGCAACTAGATGGCCATCACAATCACAGTATTTATTTCTGATGTTTTATTGTTCTGTAACTCTTGAGGTCCAAATGCTACAACGTAGGTCTGTGCAAAGTGGCTAATATTTGCTTTGGATTCAGATTCGG
Organism: Alligator sinensis; assembly: GCF_000455745.1. Lineage (NCBI taxonomy): Eukaryota > Metazoa > Chordata > Crocodylia > Alligatoridae > Alligator > Alligator sinensis. The sequence goes on along the minus strand of NW_005842442.1, from coordinate 1,210,592 downwards.
CTGATTCGGTGGACAGTGATTCGATACGGTGATTCGAATCACTGTCCCAAATCAATACGGCTGAATCTAATTTGGAGATTTGGCTGACTTTGGAGATTCAGACAATGACTGCCCTGCCCACCCCAGCTCCTGGCACTTGGAAAAAAAAAGCCCTGACTCAGTGGGTGCTTCTGGGTATGTGGGGGGGGGTGATCTCCACTGCCCCCCAGTGCCCCACACTGCATGGGGGGCTCTTCATGAGCCCCCCACTCCCCCCTGCTCTCCCAGTACCCTCCATGGCTGCTCTGCGCACTGCAACTCGGCCCTTTAAAAAAAAAAAAAGAGAAAGCCCCTGCAC
>NW_005842442.1:1195305-1210200 GCF_000455745.1 Alligator sinensis | reverse complement strand
TCCTGCTGGCAGGAGGCAATCCCCACTGCCCCCCGCTGCTCCGTGCCATGTGGGAGGCTCTGCATGAGCCCCCTGAAGCCCCAAAGCTGCTGCAGGAGCGGTGAGTCCCAGGGCTTTTCTTCGGTGCTTTTTTTCTTAAAGGTCCAGAGCCGCAGTGTGCAGGGCAGTCATGGGGGGACTGGGGAGTGGGGGCTCCTACAGAGCTCTCCATGCATCTTGGAGCATTGGGGGCAGCAGGGATCCCCCCCTTCCTGACAGCATCCAGTGAGCAGAGCAGGCAGGGGATGGGGCCTGGCAGGGGTCCTCCCATGGCCCCCTTCTCCAGCCCCCCTCCCCCACCCCTATTTACCAGCTCCCTGCTGCAGTCACTGGGGACTGCCTGAATCATCAAAGCTCTCTGAATTTTTTCTGAAGATTCGGAGAGCTTTGAATAGATTCAGACCTTTTAACTGGTCCCCTGATTTGATTCAGATTCAGAGATTCGGCCACTGAATCGGGCCGAATCTCCTCCAAACTGAATCACCACCTGAAGCTTCGCACAGCCCTACTGCAAAGGTTGCGACACCTCTTTTTGAAGCTCAACTGTGTAGGCCATCAGTAATCATATGTTCTTCAGCAGGGCTATTTACAGTGGCCACAGTTATGTAGCTGCATATAGTTTCCCAGAATTGACAACTAAAACAGAAGTAGTGTTCAGCTTTGAGTGAAAGAAGAGTATAGGGAAATTAGCTTGGGCAACTGAGATTTTTGATAAATCAATGTAATTGAACATAGAGACAAGACAATTTCAAATGACAGTAAGTTGTAAATATTGGAAGCTGAATTAAATGAGGTAGACCATTCCTTTTAATCTGAATCTCAGTAGTACCTCTTTAAATAGGTCTTATCTGTTTTAACCCACTTTGGGCACATCTTTGTGGCTTAACTAAAAGCAAAATAAAGCATTTATTCCTTCAGGTTAAATAGCTGTACTGACTCTGCAACTGCAGTGCCTTTTCAGTTGAGGGATCTGTTTGCAAAAAACACTCATGCTGAGGTGGGATGCCACTGATATAAATGGCAAACAAGGTTCTTTGGGTAGATGTGATATCTTTTATTAGGCCAACTAAATAGTTGGAAAAAATGTTCTTTGCAAGCCTTCAGACACAAACACCCTATGCCCGAAGAAGCCTCCCTATGCCTGAAGAAGGGTGTTTGTGCCCAAAAGCTTGCAAAGAAAAAAATTTCCAGCTATTTAGCTGGTCTAATAAAGGATATCATATCTACCCAAAGAACCTTGTCTGCCTATGTCCTTACACCAACATGGATACAACCAAAAACCCTATTGCTATAAATGAGTTTTCCTTAGTAGATCCCTTTGCAGGAGTAGAGTCCATGGGTTCTGTTGAAATTAACTATGTTCAATTACATTTTCTGTTTCTGCTCAGTTAATACAAGCCCAAATAAACAACACATAGAATTTCACCAGGTTGTTATACTCAGCTAGTTTTTTTTCTTGAATAGACAAAGCACAGTGTTACACCCCTCTGGAAGAGAAATATTTCTGTGATGTTAGCTCCTTTACTGTTTATGCTGAAGTATAGAACTTCAATGAGAATTATAAGGCTTTACTTAGGTTACCAATTCCTGGTACAAATGAAAATCAATTGCTTTTCTCTGAAAAGTTGGCACTTCTTTAAAGAAAATAGGCTACAACTACTAGGGCTGTGCAAATCTTTGTTCCTTGATTCGATTCGGCAGAAATTCGGCCTAATTCGGTGGCCGAATCTCTGAATCCGAATCAAATCAGAGGACCCTTTAATCTCTCTGAATCAAATCGGAACCCTCTGAATCGATTCAGAGAAATTCAGAAAAATTTGGAGATTCGCATATAGACAGTTTTAAATGTTTTTTCTATATACCTCTAGGTAGCATGTGGCTTGTGAATGCTGAGATGCTGGGGCACATGGAATGCAGTGGTTTCCCAGCGCTCTCAGCAGCAGACCCAGAAGTGGAACAGAACCACTTCCAGTCCACTTCCAGGTCCGCCAGGGAGCGCGCTGGCCCCCCTGCTCCCCACACCCCCTCAGCTCAGCAACTGGTGCCTCCTGGGTCTGGGGGGGGGGGGCATCTGGAGTCCCCCCATGGATGATTGCTGACTTGGGGGGGGGGGCCCTGCACTCCCCAGTGGACCTAGAAGTGGACTGGAAGTAGTTCCAGTCCACTTCTGTGTTCACTGCCGAGCACATGGAGGGCCTCCCTGCACTCCTGTGGAATGCTCCATCCACCCCAGCATTGCAGCATTCAAAAGCCATGCTGGTACTTCGAGGTACGTAGAAAAAACATTTAAAGCTGTGTGTATGTTCGAATCACTGATTCTCCAAATCAGCATCAAATCTTCAGATTCAGATTTGGCCAAATCGAATCAGGGACAGTGATCTGAATCAACAAATTGAATCATTGTCCCTGATTTGGGCTGAATCCAAATCCGAATCGAATAGGGCTGGCTTCACAAACGCCTGACAACTACTACTATGAAGTCACAATTCTGTGATTTCAAGAATTCACTTCTACATTATGTATTATAACTGTTGTGACTTATGAATCACAAAATTGCATGGTAGGTTAAGGGGAGTATGACAAAGAAGCAAGACCATAGGAACTGCCATGAAAATCAGACTGATGGCCTGGTATTTTGTGTGTCTGTTTTTTCTGACATACCAGATACTTGAGAGGAAGAAGGAAAAGCTTTACTAGATATTCATAGAATAATCTATGCAGTGAAGAAGGGGATTTTTTTTATTCACTATTATCTGGCTTATGTTCTGCCACATGCGGGTTTATAGCATTTCTACATGTAAATTGCTTTTATCTACCCAATGTAACTGTAGATATTTTAATTTAATATAAATGTCTCATTCTATTAAACTAGAGACTTCAATACTATTTAGTGGAAACGAGTTCCACAGATTAATTATACCTTCTGAAAAAAAATGCCTCATTGATTCTAATTATGTTGCTTTTCAATTTCATTGACTATTCTCTTGCTTGTATATTATAAGAAGGGTAAATAACAGGAGTGCCTGTGGCAGGCCTGGGGTCGAGCAGCACTGTAGTGCTCTCTTGTAACCACTCAACTCCTGCCTTCTCTGGTCATTTGGGTCTGTCCACCTCACCCACTTGCCATGCCTTGATATTGTTTGGAAAGAAAAGGTTGGGAGGCTGTCCACAGCCCCAAGGGAACCTAGTCCATTATCAAGTTACTTTCTATTGGTGTCCTCAGACACTACGTGTCTTAAGGGCTCCAACCTCCTCTACAGCCAGGCCCATGCCTCACAGGTGTTACCAGTCATTAAGGTAGTGGAGCTATTTGCCTCATTCACTGCTTCACCCTTCATGTCTCAGAGTCTGTGTAGCAGCCTCAGCTGTCCTGGCCTTTCCTCTTTTCATGGAGCTGGGTTCTCTTTCCTTAGGCCCACTGTCTCTGGGTCCAGTCCTCTAGGCCTCCACCAGCCTGGCTTGTGTATGGCCCTGGCAGGGCCCATGCCCTTGTGCTCTTCTTGTCACTAATATTCCTGCCTCTAGCAGGGTTCAGAGCTTGGTTTGCTTCTCTGGGCCCCCCACCCATGGCCTCCTCTTCCCCTCTTTTGTAGCCACACCCAGTCCTCCAGGTTTAATGATAATATAAAAACAGACTATCACCTTAACTAAAACCTCCCCGTTCTAACATCATGAAATAAAAAGGTAAGTTATCTCTTAACAAAACCATTCTCTCTCTGGGTAAGCAAAATAAAGAAAGGCAAGCTACTACTTTAAACAAAAACTCCCCTTCACTCTGGGTAAACGTTAGAGCCGTCTGCCTCTGCATTCTCATACTTTGTCCAAGGTGTCCCTGCTTCTGCATGACCCCTTGAGTGGCTACACTTTCCCTCCCGAGAGGTTTCCCTCCAGAGAGCTCAGCTCCCAGCCCATGCAACCCTGCCTCCAAGACATTCCCCTTTATCTATACCCAGGGTGCATAGGTGAGCCACAGGCTCAGACCTGAGACAGGTGAGCCACAGGCTCAGACAAGTGTTTGCCCTCTTAATGATCCTCTCAGTTCTCCCTTCTGCTGCTTAGGTCTGCAGTCCGCAGCCCTTATATTGGCTACCCATTTGCTTACACAGCAGGCTAGAGAGCAATGTTTCACCCTTTTTAGTAGCAGGAGCCTCTGGTTCCTTGTTACAGTGCCTAATAAATTTTCTTTATGGCATTCATTTTTCTGTAAATAAACTAGCAAACATTTGATTTTTAATACCTTGGTCCCTGACCTCAGAATCCCAACTTGGCCAGTGACCTCTCTGCTGCCTCTGGAATTCCGCCTCGGGTTTGGTAAACTAGCTCCACTTCTCCTGTGTGACTCTGGGTCCTCCAGCTCCTGTTTTAGCTCTCCCCTGGTGGCCTACCTGCCAGGCCAGACTGCTTATGACCCAATCCTTATGTACACAATGCATTTATGATGCACATATAAATATTATGTAAAAAGGACTGATGACCAAGGCAAAGAATGTGGTTGCCAAGATGTCTTGTTTTGAAGCAGCTCTTCAGCCAAAGATTCCCTGCAGCTGAGCACTTAGTTTACATGTGGAAGATTGTAAATATTTTCAGACACATCCATCCCCTGTCTGCATCCCCTTATAATCGTGCCTCTTGAATAGCAGGAAGTAGATCCACTTAGATCTTGTGATTTTGAAGAATTTGTTCAGGCTCATGTACATAATATCTGTTTACACTTGCAGTGAAACACAATCTTTTCTCTTACTTCTACTTTCTCACTCGCCTCCAAAGGACCTGCAAGATCATGGCAAAAACAGTACTGAATACATTCCTGTGATTTTTGTGCCTGGCAGGACTTACCATAAGATAGGATAAACACCCACACAAAGCCTGTGGGAATCAGACCAACACTATTTCTGTCTCTTTTTCTACTATCACCTCCAAAGAATGGAACTGGAATCCAAAATCAGGAGAAGAGCAAAGCAAGCACTAAAATGATTATCCTCACCCATTTCCGTAGCTCTTTTGATATATGATAATGAACCTAATGTGCATATTTAAAAAAGAATTTTTGCTTTAGCATAAATTAATTGTTTTCAACTAGATGGCAGCTGCTTAATCAGAAATGTTCAATCAGATTATGTGGTAGATAGATATCAGCCAAAAGCAGATTATTTTAGTACTGATTATACAACATGCTACAGAGTCAGGTAGATGCATCAATAGGTATACCACATACATTTGGAAATGCTGTCTGCACTCTAAATGTGCCCAAAATAAGAAATTTCCATTGAAAAACATCTTTAAAAATAGTTGTCAATACTCTCTTTATAGCCTCAGTCAGGAAGAAACTTTAGCACATGCACAAATAATCCTAATAAAAATCAGTGGACAACTTGGAGGCTTGAAGTTAGGTACTAACCATGTACCTTTCTCAGTTGGAGTTGCATATATATTATGCATGAAACTCAATGCATACAATTTCTATACTTGAGACTCCATACCATAGTATAAATACTATAAATATACGTTTATGTATCAACTTGTTTTTCATTTTTCTCTCATCCTGCTCACATGCTTATAATTTAAAAATCCATTATACCAACTGTATTCAATTCCTGAGTAAAAAACGAAATAGTACAACACTTACAGCCAATCAACATGACGCAAATGGAAAAGATTTTCTCTGAGTTGGTGTTAGGAGACACATTTCCAAATCCAACACTTGTCAGACTGCTGAAGGTAAAATAAAGTGCTGTAACATATTTGTCCTTGATGGATGGTCCAGAGCCTGCATCACTCTTATTGTATCGTTTTCCGAGTTGTACTCCTAGAGAATCCAACCAGCCGATTTTATGAATCAAGTAAGGCCTTTCTACGTTTCCAATGGCATACCAAATGCAAGCAAGCCAGTGTGCAATTAGTGCAAATATGCACATAAGGAGCATCAGGACTGCAGCACCATATTCTGAATATCTGTCCAACTTCCGTGCAACCCTTACCAAACGTAGCAATCTAGCTGTCTTCAGAAGACCAATTAATGTTGTTGTCTGTGAAAATAAGACACATTTAGAAATTAAATTGATTTTCATTGCTCACATATATACTCAAATATGGTAAAATGAAGCTGACCCAAAGTCTGTCTTCCATTTATTACAAACAAAAACTTAAAAGTAGAGTAACTAATTTTAATTTAATATTGATTTAATCTTTTTTCTAACATCTGTATAATGGTTATTTTAATACACTCTGAGGAAATGGACTGTATGATACATTTGTTATTTTTAACCTTTATCTTTATCTGTGGTCTAGAACCTCTCACCTTTGAACTTTGTACCGAATCTGGATTCCTACCTCAGAAGGGAAAATATTGAAGTGATATATTTCACCAGTGATGTAAAGCTAGCAGTCTGCAGATTTCATAAATACAGATGTATCTTTAAGTATATGATTCTGCTGGCCAGGTTACTAATCATAAATACCTGCAATGTTTTAACAGTGCTTTCATAGTTATTTGACTTTGAGATCTTATAATTCCAAATTAGAGGCCCCTTGCTAAGGTTTGATACATATATTCTTCAGAGAACATAGCAAAAATGGTCCCCGAAATGGAGTAAATTTGAGACAAACATTGTTCTGAAACATGCTCTTTCTGTTTCCAGAGGCCCAAAGGCATCTCTCAGTATGGGATGATGTCACACAACTTTGGAAAAAGGTAAATGGGATTCAAAGAAACAGCAGAAGAGAGGTATTCTTTTGGCTAATCAGCAAATCTAGTGACAAATTCCTGCTGCTCCGTCCAGCAGGTTCTCTTCCTCTTCACCTTTTACCCTCTTGAGGGCTGAGCTCAGGATAGGCTGCTAGCCTAGGCAGTAGACAATAGCAGGAACATACCCTGTGTTCATAGCACAGGAACAGTAAGTGTGACACCTGAACTCAAGTTCCACTGCCATAATAGGCCTGAAGGTATGAATACCCTCTTATTCTGCAATTATGGGATATTTTATAGTTGACACTTGCCAGTTCTCAATTACTGAGTCATTTTGCATGCCATTTGCTAATGCCTTGTAAAAACAAATATTATCAAGAAAATGATAAATAACAAAGATATGATTTTTACCACTCAGGAAGTCTGAATAGATATAAAACATAGTAAACATTAAAACAATATTGTTAGCATGTGTATATATAATATATATAATTTTACAAATGCAGTAAGGATTCTCAGCTTTTTAGAAGGTTCTGATGGGAATACTCTGCACATTACATTTCCCTTTCACTAAAGTACTGAACTAGCTTTTATATATTTTAGTAAACCTCTGGATATTTTATATGTTTCTGAGTGAGTTACAAATGATATGGATAGCCTATAGACCAAAAAAAAAAAAAAAAGCTGACAGTGTCACATTTGTCAAAGGAGGATGTGGTGCATTTAAAACAAAATTTGCCTCTCCCATTTTAAAACATCCCATTGTGATAATTGAGTAATAACAGCTAATTAAGCCAATTCTATGTGACGGGGGGTGATGCCAAAAAAATTAAGAAGCTGGCAGCTGAATCAAAGTCCGTTATGGGTTTAACAAATAAGAACAAATGGTCTGATGGCATTGCCATATTTCTTCTTGTCTTATTCCTGGGTTACATAAATATGTGTAAATATTGTACAGGCCTGTCTTTACAGGTCTGTCATTCAGAAAGTATAACATAAAAGGACACTTTGCTAGAAAGTAACGGTGCAATAAACAGAAAGAGCAAAACTAATATATGAACACCTGTGTTTTCTGATTAAGGGAACTGGAAGGAAGATGGCACTAGATTATAGCCATATGAAAATACTAATTTCTGGGTGAATGCTTCGTTGCAGGGCTTGGACAGGCAGCTGTCTGGGATGGTTTAGTTGATCCCTAAGGTCCCTACCAAGCCTCTGATTATATGATCATGAAGGATTAGGCTCAACTATGAGTGATTTCAAAATTCAATATTGTCAAGGCTCCAAATTGTGCAGAGAGTTTGAGATGCTTTTAAATAAATAATGGGATTATTTGCTATGTAAAGTCAAGAACATTGTAAGTATTTGTGGAGCTGGGGCTAATTGTACTGGAACAATTGTCACTGGCCAAGTGGGGATTCTGAGCCCTGTCACCTTATGCACATAAGCAACTTGAGGCAAAGTATCATTTTTTCAGTGGGATTGGTTATGGGCTTGGTCATGGCTTTCCTCATGTAGGGGGCAGCATCATTGTACTGTCACAGGAGTAAACCAGAATGCAGATTGGTACTCTAAGAACCCCAGTGCATTTTTTAGGTTTCCCCATTTGTCAAAGGAGTAAGTGGTTGATACCAGGTCTCTTCCACAGGGGAGTACTGCATCCAGTTTTGGGCACTGCACTTTAAGAGGGATGTGGAGAATCTTGAGAGGGTTCGGAGAAGGGCCACTCATATGGTCAGAGGCCTGCAGGCAAGGCCCTATGAGGAGAGACTGAGGGACCTAGATCTCTTTAGCCTTCTCAAGATAAAGCTGAGAGGTGATCTTGTGACTGCCTATAAATTCATCAGGGGAGGGCAGCAGGGAATAGGAGATGCTCTATTTACTAGGGCACCCTGTGGCAGGGCACTGGTGGTACCTGCCACTTTAAGGGCTGAGTCAAACACCCAGCAGGTGCTTGATTATGGCAGATATTTTAGAACTCTGGCTGCCTATATAAAGAGAGCAGTTCGGTACTGGCAGGCTAGGTAGAGATGTTGCTGGGCTGTAAGGCTGTATGTAACATCCTGGAGGTAAGGGCAGGAGCTTAAGGGGATGGTTTGGAGGCTCCTGGTCCTGGGAATGATCTAAAACTGCACCCTGCTAGGAGTGGGTGGCCTGGTGGGTCTCCCAGTGGCATGGGAGCCCCCAAGAAATACCAGGCCAGTTGCCACCCTGGTGAAAGGTGGGTTGGGGCACCTTAACCCCTAGCCCCCACAATACTGTGGGTACAAGAGGGCCAGGCACACCTATGGCCACCTGAGCCCAAGGAAGGTGTAAGACCCAGATGGGGCCAGGCATGGCTATAGCCACCTGAGCCCCTACTGGGGAGGGAAGCCCTGTGGCCCCAGTGAGGGGGGTGGAGATGAGGAGCCTCAGTGAGGGGGAAACCAGAGGGCTGGGAACCCAGTATGTGTGTGTGAGTTTATGGAGTTGCCCTGGGAGGGGCCAGGGCAAGCTTGGACCCAGTTGGGTAATTGGTGGCCACTACCCAGGTGAGAGTCATGGGAGAGGCCCAAAAGACGGTACGTATGCCACCCAAAGTGTGCACTAGGTAAAGCCTATGGTTGTAGGGGCCCACTCCACGAGGGAGCAAGGTAGTACAAGTTGTCAATGCATGAAAGAGACCCTGTGAGAGGCCCTAGTGAGAGGAGGGCTGTATGAATGTGCGGGTCTGAGGCCTGACAATGAGGGCTAAGCTGGTCTGGCTGTAGGCTGGGAGCATTGTCACCTGGATGCCATCTGCAAGGCTTGGGCTGCAGTGTAGGGGAGGGATGGAGCCATAGATAGTGTCCCCTAGCATCAGGGCAAGAATGGGCAGCCTCCAACCTAATTAACAACATAATTATATATCATCAAGGCATGGTAGGAGAGGAGGCGGGCGGGTGGCCCAGAAACAGGTGGGTGGGCCAATGGCAGACTGGCCCCGAGAAGACCTTCCTGTTACACACCCCGTGGAGCAATGGCCACAAATTGATGGAGAGCAGATTTAGGTTGGACATTAGAAAGAACTTCTTCACAGTAAGAGTTGCCAGAATCTGGAATGGGCTTCCAAGGAAGGTGGTGCTCTCCCCTACCTATCTTCAAGAGGAGACTGGACAACCACCTAGCTGGGGTGATCCGACCCCAGCTCTCTTTCCTGCCCAGGGCAGGGGGTCAGACTCAATGACCTACTGAGGTCCCTCTGACCCTAACATCTATAAATCTATTAATCTATGACTGCAGCCCACATAGCACCACCCTGAGCACCTATTGAATCCCCCAAGATTCGCTGAGGACTGTCACTTTTGCTCAAGTGCTCCAGTGCGAACAGTGGTCATATAGCTTTGTGAATTGAGCTGAACTAGAGAATGTCCTCCTTAGACCCTTTCAGAAGGCCCATGAACTGGAGCTGTGGTGAGGTGCTGGACTTCACTGTAATCTGGGGCAAGGAGAGAACCATGACTGCCACCACCAAGGGCACAAAGGGTAACCAGGAAATCTATAAGCACATAATGGCCCAGATGGTGGCTCAGGGCACCAGCAAGACTGGCAGCAGATCTGCACTAAAATCAAGTGCATGAAGTTATGGTAAGTTTGGGGCAGGTGTGCCGAAAAGGTCTTGGGGTACTGTCAGGATCATGGTTGCAATTGTGTATGAGCCGATGGCCTGGTTAAGGCTTGATGGGCACAGTGACTGGGCAAGTTACAATGAATGATAGTTAAAGGCTAATTCATGTACGCAAAGCAGTGAGTGGAAACCCAATTCATCCTCCCCATCCTCAGACTGCCCTACCTAGCAATGGTAACTTGCAGCCTGCTCTCTGGATGTTCCATGTGCACTGGGGTACTTCACTGGGTTTTTCACTGGGAGGATGGCACCTCCCCTGTGGCCTATAGATATTGGTTACTTCTGGCTGAATTCTGAATGCCATTACCTAGGGGTGGGCTCAACAGGGCTTCCACCTGTATGACTGGGGTCCAACCTCTTGGGACAGCTTTCTGGGGCACCAACACACAGAAATCATACAATCCCAGCATGAGCAGGAGAGTGTCTGAGGAGATAAAGCCTGAGAGGAAGGGACATGTAGAATAAACCACAGCCCCATGCTGCTTTACAAGTCCACCCTCCCTGTTGGTGGAATAAAGGTACTGTTGGTATGCCCCATGGCAGTCCCATACACTCCTGTGTGGGGAACAAGTGTGGACAGGTTCAGCACCAGGAAATGCTGTCATCATTTGGGTCATGGCACAGAAGTCACCTCCATCATTCCAGAGATACTGTACACAGCAATTTTAAGTGACAGTGAATGTTATCATCCTTTGGGACTCCAGTTCCCCCCCATAGCTCAGGGCCATGGTGGCAGTAGGCTCAGAGCATTCAGGGTGGCCACAAGCTGGGGCATCATTCCTCAGGGGACAGCTTTCAGAGGAGCTTGTAGAGTCCTCTGCATGCCAAGCCAACACCACTGACAGCTGCCTACAGGCAATGACAGGACCAATTGGAATAGCTGCTAAGAAGTCCTCAGCAGACTTCTGGAACTCAGGACTGCCAGTTCCTGGAACTGGCACAGGGACTGGTGAGGTGCTCGGAGAGGGTCCAGGAAGCAGTCCTCCAGACCCCTATATCCCTCTGGTTCATCACAGAGTTGTGCCAATTCTTTCTGGACAGAGTGGCTAACCACTGTGGAGAAGTACATCCACATCATGATGCCAAGGCTACAGCCACCAGTAACCACTTACTCTCTTGAGTAGAGGCAATGGTGGCAGCCTTATCCCAGCTTGGGCTACCAGGGAGATTGTTTGTCTGCCACATATCCTCCCCAACACTTCCCTGGCCAGCAATGGCTGCCAGGTAGTTAGTAGGAGCAAAGGAAGGCTGGCTAGGCATGTTGTGTACATACCTCTCCATGGTCCAGCCATCTTGCTTGGCTAGAACCTTGCATCCCCTGTAGGGGCTAGACACCAAGCAAAGAGGTCTATTGGGCAGGTCCACTGAACACCATGGCAGAGGTTGCCTTTCCCTTCCCTTCCTGGGGGTGACAAGAAATTCCACCACCTTCCCAGGTGCCTATACCCTAGCAGCAGAGAGGCAGCACCATAAAAAGGTACCTGAACTTTGATGGTGAGGCATGAGGATAGGATGGACCTTGGCACTATTTGTCCCCACCCAGCTCCCCAGTAGTGTGAGCTGGACCCACCCATGGATATGTTAATAGAGCAGTCCTAGAATCATAGAATCACCATAGAAAGTTAGGGTTAGAAGGGACCGCAGGAGGTCATCTAGTCCTAACCCCTGCTCAAAGCAGGGCCATCCTGGTGGTCCTTGATTGCCCCTTATGATTTATGTAATCTGAGGTGCAGTGAGAGGGCACAGAATGGTTATATTGTCCCATCAGTGGCTCTATGCAATTCAGGAAGCCCATCTTTTTGAACCCAGCAATGATCTCCTGTGGGTCCCCATACTGGATGAACTGAGGCCCCAGCTCCTCAAATATGGCATTAAATACTTTGTACAAGGCTGTTGTCGCCATTGTCTGCCCTATGCTAAACTGACTGGTGATGGAATGGAGGCTGCCGGTTTTCTCCAACTTCATGGCCCTTAAAATAGAGCCTCTTCAGGATCAGGAGCTTGCACCATCAAAGCATGGAGTACCTGTGGATTAGAGTGGCCAGGGCAAGGACTTGATCAGTTCCACTACTCATTATCTCTAGGATAAGATCCAATCCAAGCTGGCACAACTAGTGAAAGAGGGTTTGGAGATCTTGTGCCATGTCAAGAAGGAATTGGAATTTGCTTCCTCATTGAAATGGTTGTCCAATTGGCACTGTGCCCAGCTGTTTTTGGCCAGTCAGAAATTGGGAAAAGTAGCTCCAGCACAGCATGCTAGTATACCTGCTTACCAGCCTTCTGCTGTGGGGGGCATAAGCTGTGCATTAGGAGACAGTAAATGTTATTGTGCACCTGCTCACAACACATTCTAACGTTAATACTGCATACCATTCCACAGATCTAACACATACTAAGTGTCCTGTGTGACATGGCCCTAATATGCCAAATATAGCCTTGATACTTTAGGTTCACTTGTTAAATTGATTAGATGGCCTTTTAACGCTAGCTACTCAGGAATTTTCTTGCTATGATAAAAAAGATGGATATGAATCAAGAAAGAATGTAAATAGAAGATATTTTTCAAAGCTTCAAATAGTCATATATAGCTATAGCACCAACTCTCTTCTCTGATAAAAATACATAAAGGACAGGACATTTTTTAAAAACCAAGAAGGGAGGGAAAAACTAATGGGTATTACAAAGGGATGAAAAGGAAAAACAGGACAAATATACATACTAAAAATATCACAGTCATTATAAAAAGGCACTCATAGTAAGACCCATCACCTTATTTAGTGCATCCATACCCTGAAAATTTAGTGCATCCATACCCTGAGATTTTTCTTAAATATCCCATAATTTAATCTCCATTAAATTCAGAACTTTACTTTGATGCACATATTTGAAACAGGCTGTTTCAAGAGGTTCATCCCCACAATTGCAAATATTCTGTGGTGCAGGCAAGTATTTCTAATTCTGAAAATTGTTCACAGATCTAAAAGAAACTAAAACCCCACACACATCCAGTGTTGCTGTTTACACTGAGTTTGCAGTAACTAGTTTGCTTACAACTACAAAAAATAGTTTTAACATGAATAATGGTCCAAATCCGTTATCAAATATCCAAACGTTTGATTGTAAGATCTCAGTATGAACTCACAGGTCATTTCTTATGGTTTTGTCCAGAATTGGGGCTAATATGAGCTGAAACACTAATTGTAGGGATAAGCTTTGGTAAGGGTATAATTAGCTCAATACTTCTATTGAGAATCTTGAGAGAGAGATTTTGTAAACTTTAGTCTGTCATTTAATTTGAAAAAAACCCCCATCCTCCTAATCGTATTAGTTTAGAATTATTTCATTGTCTGGGTGCTTGATGCTCAGTATATCTTACACAACCCTTGCCCATTAGTTACGACTTTTTCTGAACTCTGATCACTCTCCCTCTCAATATTGAGGTTAGTTTAGAGCCTCAATTTCTGGAGCCGTGATGTTGAACTGATTTATGACTGAAGGTTGTTTGGTTGGAGGACAATTGATAATGGAATGACAAGAAACAGGAAAAGCCATTAGTCTTCCTGATTGCAGAGGCATCATTTGGAAGGTAATACTGGTATCAGTTGATTGGAAGAGTGAGCTGGGATTAGCTAATTAATTATCTGTACAAATGATACTCTGAGCTAAGAGCCATTTATGACTCAAGTCTTTTTAATTGATGGCCCATATCCTCAGAATTGCCCTGGCTGTTTTACTTACTTCATAACATTTTTATTAATGTATACATCTCTATCATGTTATCTTTTATTTGTCTCTTTTAAAAACTAAATAACCATTGATGTATATGTAATAGCTCAAATTGGTTTTATATGTGCATTTCCTCTAATTTGCCTACTCTACTTTAGTGCCTATGCCACTATATTTCCTGGTTTCTCTGGTTTCTGTCATAAATCTCTTTATGATAGACCAGTCTAAATATTTTTCACTCTCACATTTTGGAAGCTTCCTGTTCTCCCATTTTAAATCAAGAATTAACAGAACTAATTCAAATCCTTGAAATCTACTATTAGCCCCTTTTATAGCTTTTTCATCTAATTTATAACCTATGGCAGAACTGTGTGACTGGTCAGTTTACTCAAAAGCCTCTTCTGAGAAGTCCTAAGCACTGAAAATCTTTCTGTTGTATCAGTAATGAATCAAAATTAGTTATTCTCCAACTATGGTCCATGGACCACTTGTGGTTGGTTCAAGAATTATCGTCTGAGCAAATGGTGCTGAAGTTCATCCTTGGTTCCAGATAATGTTTAATTCAAGGACGCCAAAATATATGAAACACTTTCCTGATATTTCTCATGCATGTGAATAATTGGTATGGTTCCTACCTTAGTGTTTGGCCTTTTATGTGGGGGGAGAAGATGGATCCCTAGAATTGCAAATATAATTGGGGATTATCCATTGGAATAGATTCATAGATTCATAGATGTTAGGGTCGGAAGAGACCTCAATAGATCATTGAGTCTGACCCCCTGCATAGGCAGGAAAGAGT
>NW_005842442.1:1184055-1193615 GCF_000455745.1 Alligator sinensis | reverse complement strand
ACAGCCACCCTTCCTGGGCTCCCATCTTGCCAAATCTCTTACTCTACAGTGTGTCATTGACTAAACACCTGAGTTTGCTGAAGTCAGCCTTCCTAAAGTCTAGCACTTCCACCCTACTAGTTACCTTACCCACTCTACACCTTATGATGAATTCTATTATTTGGTGGTCACTGTCCCCTACGTGACCACTGATCTGTAGGTCACCTACCGTGTCATCCTGTTGCCAATACCAGGTCCAGTAAGGCATTCCCCCTTTTGGGACCATGTACCTCCTGCATCAGGTGGAGGTCCTGTACACAGGATAGGAACCTGCGTGAACAGTGGGAATTTGCTGTCTGCCTCTCCCAGCAGATGTCAGGGTATTTTAGGTCTCCCATGACTACTGCCTCCCTAGCCTTTATGGTCTCCGAGAGTTGCCTCAGGAGTTCCAAATCTAGTTCTTGCCCTTGGTGTGGGGGTCTATAGCAGACTCCTACCACCAAATCTCTTTCCCCTTGACCTCCATGTACCCTAACCCACAATCCTTTCTCCTTTCTCCTCCTCCAATTCCATTTTGATACGGGTCGATTAATAATGCTCCTTGACATAGAGCGCAACCCCTCCCCCTCTCCTCCCCACTCTATCCTTTCTGTACAGTTCATAGCCCTCAATATGTACCGCCCAGTCATGGGTAGAGTCCCACCAGGTTTCTGTTAACCCCACTAAGTCATAAGTGTTTTCTGCAAGCAGGAGTGGACAATGATATATGGAATGGTCTGGAAATTGCTGCAACCATAATTTGGAAATTGAGTGCTAAAGTGTATATATAATTTTTATTGCTGATTGTGATTTTCATTGTAATGTTTTGACAAAAGCTGTAAATAAACTACTAGTACTAGTGGGTACAGCTACATGTGAAATTAAGGCAAAGCAATAAACTCTGGAGCAGTTCGCAACTGAGTCAACTGCTTCCAGGCACAGTGACTACTCATGCACCTGGGACAGCAGCAATTTGAGCTGGGTGGAGCAAGCCCCCAGCTGGCTGGGCTGATGGTGCAATTTACAGCCCTGTTCACCATCTACATGTGTGTTTTGGCAGAGTAAAGTACTTCACTGTAAGAAGTACAATCCCAAACAGTACTATCCTACAGCAGAGTTAATTAGTTCACTGTGAAGCTAATTAGTCAACTCCACAGTAAAGCACATGTGTAGATGCACCCCACATGTTATCCTTTCTGGTGGTATGTGGAGCTTGGTCTTACCCTGACCAAAAGGAAGACAGTAGAGTCTACCTATTTGAATTGTGGAGTGGGAATCAGAACCCTTAGGTTCTCTGCCTGCCTTTTTCACTGAGCACACTGATTCTTCTCAGAGCTCATCAAACCATAATATAAATATATTATTTAACAGGGTGAGTCAAGTCATGTTAGTGCTGAGGCTGCTGCAACAACCCTCCTTATGAGTTTAGTTCTGGTGATACTTTGGGTAAAGTGACCTGGTGGTATCCAATCCATGTCCTCTCCAGGTATAGATAGATGGCTGTTAGCTTCCAGGGAGCTCATCCACCCTTTGACAGGTCTTGTTTTTAGTCCTGCTGGGTGTCCATACACCATCCTGACCCAGGCCAGCTCAAGTGGGGGTGCCAGTTTAGTTTCTGACAACCTGATCATGGAATAGACTGTACTGGTTTACAGGGTACCAGATAGCAGACCAAGACAGGCCTGGCCTGACAGTTTTAGCAGGGTGAGGTAAGACTTAATTAATTCAAAGTTTAGAGCAGAACAAATGTCCTGTGTCCTGATTCACGTCTTCATTGTTAGTCATCCTTTTTTCCTGACTTTTTGTTACTAATTGACGATGGCCCTTTCAGTGTTATATTTCATCTCTTCTTTTATCTGATTTACAAAGGGAAAATAAGGCAGGAAAAGAGGCCTAAATAGTTTTACACATGCTTGTATCTGTTTTATATCTAGTTAATACAACTGATGATTCAGTCACTGAGACCATGTAGGAACATGGCCCATTTGCATGGACCACACAGAAAAATATACTTGCAGCTCTAAACTGACTAAATTTACTGGCTAAATATAACTGGCTCTATACTGGCTAAAACTTGAGGCCAGACTCTATAAACTTAGCACCAAGCTTAAAAATAAACTATTAGAGGAGCAAAGGGCAAAAATTGTGCAAGTCCTTTTACCTCCTGAAGTGCTGTGGATGTCATTCAACATCCAAAATAAACAGAAAAGGGAATGGTGCACAGTTAGCTTTAATCATGCTGTGCTAAGAATCTATTTAAACTGAAAAGATTTATTTTACATTATATTAGTTCCTCATTTTGGAAATGGAAGGTTAACTGCTCTCACTCTAGTAGTTTCCTGTATTGAGAAACTAAGACACAAATAAAAGACTTCAGATAGTGCTACATGTGGTATTTTGATTATTATCTTCTGCCCTTTCGAGGCACAGTTGGATCTCTGGATTTGCTAAAGTTGGGTGAGCACACATGGAGCTCTCCTTAGAACTGACATGGTTTAATAAAAAAAGTATGTCTAATACAATGGTTAGCAGGGGACTTATCTGAAAAAAACTCTAGATAATGGGAGAAGACAGGGGAGAAGATTTTCAGGACAAAGGCACCACCATGACTGAAAATGTCTATTAAACCATTAAAATGAAGCACTGTCCATTTAAAATGTATCTTGCACTGAGCTATTGGAAAGAGATCACTGTATAAATATACTCATAAAAGTAAAGAACAAAACTACTGTAAACACTTGGATGCTTGGACTTTTACCCAGCAAAATTACTGGTCTAGTCAGTGTTATGAATGGGAGTTTATTGAAAAGATATGCTAGACTGGCTAAGTAGTACTAAGTTTAGTTGTTTCTCAGAGAAATCTGACTAGATTTTAATAAAGAAGTTCAAAATACTAGAAGGGATGGTTGAAATAAACAGGTAACTAATTTCATTGTGTCTGCCATAAGGAGTAAATCCCAATATTTACTGTTGCAGTTTTTGTTAGGCAGGTACTCAGTTTCTTTAGTCCTTTGGCCTGTTGCTATTCTATCTGTTTTGGATGCTTATATAGTGCCCATCACAGCTGTATCTAGCAACCTGCAATGTTTCCTGCAGTAGACTTATAAATAAGGGAGAAGTGTAACACTTAGGGCCAAATTCAAATAGCATTGGGAGCCTCTCCTTTGACTTTAAGACGCTTTGTATCAGGCATTTACAACCATTCCTTCCTTGCTCCTCTACATCTCCTGACTCTTAAGTACTTTTTCTGCAAAATAGAGGAGTTACTAGATAATTTTCAGAAGGAAACAGGTGGAGGAGCAGAGATGGAAACATCTATACAGTCATTTTTTTCTCTCTTCATGGACTCTCTGCAGCCTCTTCCGCAGCTTCACTCTTTTCATCTCCATACACTATGTGGAGAAAATTGGTCCAAGTTGCTAGCAGTGCCACTGCCATAAAATAGCTGTGCTATCAGTGCTACCCTTTTTGCCTCCTCTTCCTTCCAGGTGCTACGTATAGACAGTGCAAGCCTAGAAGAAATACAGGAGACTGACCCCAGCTAAATGTGATGAAAGTAGAAGGTGAGCAGATAATGCTGCTGCTCTGTCTCTGCCTTTTTGGGTTTTTCCTATTTCACAGACAAGCTCTTTGGCAGTAATGGGACAGACAATTCACATTCTGTTCACTCCTTTAAATAGTCATCTCTCTCTTGATTGCATTCTTTCACAAAAAAATCTACTAATTATATTACCTGTGCACATCTTCAGGCTTCACATTTTCCCTGTTGTATCTACTTGCACTGAAATCAATCAGGATCTTTCTACTGATTTCAGTGAGGCATTAGAGTGGGTCCATTGGGACCCTGTTTCCCTCTCTCTTATTTTATATTGTACACATCACCACAACATGCTGGTCACAAAAAAGGAGGAAATGGGGAAAAAAACAGATTACTAATGAACAACTTATGAAATAGGAGTAAGAAAACTGACAGGCAACATTTGTTTACTTCTGAAATTTTGTAGGACTTTAAAAGAATCACTCCGTCTCGGAAGTGCATGTCGCTATGACAGTGATGCCATTTGATTCCTGCAGGTTCTTAAATACTTGTTTATTTATGTTTCTAAAAACTGTCTCTGGGAACATAGCTATGATGGCCGAACTCAGAATTTATTAGAGTACCAGGAAAGATGCACAAATTGTGTTCTCTCCTGGAGAATTTCCTTTGGTTACTTCCCATTGTGGCTTTTCTTTTATATTAAAGGTGCTATTTCAGACCTACAGCACATTTTTGCTTTTTGTGTATGGATGAGTAACAGTCTCCATATAATGACACTGAAGGTACATGGTCAGATCAATAAGTTTCATGCTATAATTATTGATGATGAATGTATATTTTTCATCCTTCACTTCTCCCTTAACAATTAACACATTATCCATAAAACTTTCAGTTTTCCTTATGTCAAAATGTGCAAAATTGCATTATGAAAAAGTAGATTTATTGTATCCTTTGTGAAGCCTATGTAACATACTATTTTGCTAGATTTGCTGCTTTTTTTTAACTGCTGTATTCTACTTCCCACAAAAAAGCATTTTCTACTTGTCAGTTCAAGTTTCATCACAAACTATATTACAACTTTAGCCTTTCTTAAATTAAATAAAAACTCCTTGGAAGGAGGCAGAACTGGGTCAGACATCCACAAAACGGTGTGTGTTTTATACACCTTTGGGCAGTTTTCAAATGCATGTGATGCACACATTGTTAACTTGTTCTTCGGGTAGGTTGAGGACATTAGTCATCAGAATTGTCAATTTGGCAAGGTTAAATTCTAAATTTTCTTGGGTTTATTTTTCTTAAATTAGTTTAGAAGTTTCTGTCTTTGTTGAAAAACCTGAGTCAGCTCTTCAGCTGATATAAGTCAGCATAGCTGACTTGATGTCACTTTAGCTAGTCTAACATACACCAAATGGAAGAGTGTAGGATTTGCATTAGTGGGGGCCAAACTTTTTGGCTGGCATCTTCCGCAAGCGCCACTCTGATACCCTCCCCACCCCATCTGCTGTTCTGCTTGCTGTTTCCTGCCCTGTGCTCCCTGCCATAGCTGCTGTTCTGCCTCCTGCCCTATCTACTACTATGCTGTCTGTCCCCTCCCTGCTCTGTTACATGCCATGCACAAAGGTTGTCTGTGCAACTTGTGGCATGTATGCCACAGGTTGGCTACCCCTGATTTACACTATGGTACTTTGTACCTACTTCCAAAGATGTTTATAAAAAGATTGCATTTATACAATCTTGAGATGGAAAAATACCTGACTGGATCATGCAGCTTGTTTTCCTCCCAAGGAAAACTTCTCTCACACATTATATTTTATTAATATTTGGCCAGTTTAATGTATAAGTCCTAAGTGTTTAGACTTCCATTATTTTCCCTGGGAGATTATTAACAAAATACTTTGTAAGGTAAAATTATGGAACAGTAGTTTATCTCATCATAGTAAACAGTTGTGGAAAAAACACTTTTTATTTACTTTGGCTTACCTCATCAGAGCCAGATCCAAAGATCAGCAGGTCAAAAGGTATTGCAGCAACCATGTCAATTAGGAACCAGCCTTTGAAGTAGTGAATTGCTATTCTTGCTGGGTCACTTACCACTTCTTCATTCTGGTTTACATATGTTGTTCTGAAGTTTATTAAAATGTCAATGATAAACATAATATCCACAATTAAGTCTACCACATTCAGTGGGCTGCAAGAATACCCACACTCCTGTCTCTTCTGTTCTTCACTGTCGTTCAGAAGGAAAGCTGCAGAGTAAGGGGTGAATATGGCGGTATATATTACCAGCAACAAAATGAGCCAGTCCCAGACTGCTTTGAAAGGACTGTAGTGCAATATAGTGAACTTGTTGATGCGAGGTGTTTGGAGTTTGTATTCTGGTAGGACATCTGCTCCTAAGGATAGAACCTAAAACAAGAAATAGAAAATGTAAATAATTAACTAATTATAACATAACATCTGTAAATATTTTCTTAAGATATAGAAAATATAATGAAGTACTTAAGTTGCATTGTATAATTTGTATGAAGAGGGTCTTCCTACAGTCTTCCTACAGTCAAAATTTCTGGGAAGATGATGGTTTCCATTGAGTTTTAGTAACTCCACTGGGAATTTTGCATACACAAAAACTGGAGGATCAGTTCCTTAAATTCTGATTCCGCAAACACTTGCATGTCTGAATAAACTTATGTGTATGTCTTGTGAGGTGGTGTGGTCAAAAGATCTGCATAATCACAGAACTCGTTATTTTTTTCCCTTGTTTCACACCATGGAAACTTTTTAATCAGCTTTTTATCAGCCTGTACAAAGACTCTCCCTGCAACATGGAGGGGATATATAAGTATGACATGAGGGGGTTGAGTTGTATGGGAAACTTTGCACTTACTTCTACCCCATGGATGAATATTACCATGTTTGTACTTATTGTACAACAAAGACTGGTATGGCAGAATTATTTCAGAGATGTTGTAACATGCCACAGTTTTGCTACAATACTATTAATGTCTAAAAATATCTTGCATTTATTTACAAATGTGGTTCTAGTTCTGTTGAAAAGCTGATTTCATTTGGTGTACTTGTCTAAACTACACTTTGAAATTTATTTTAATGGAATTATAATGTTTATATGAATTTCCAGATTAACAGCCCTGGTGGCTGAAGTCTTTGATTTCTGGAAAGGACAAGTTTGGTGTGGAGCATTAATATAAGCCTCCCCTCATTGCTCCTCCACTGGCATGAAGAAAACAACTTTTAAGAAGAAGAAGGTAAAATAATTTTTAATCTCTATTCAGTCTTTAGTCTATTTTACTGACACTGCCAACAGTGATGCTAATTATTGTCAGCTGTACGGTAAGCACTTAGTCAATTCCTAGAGGATTCAGGACAGCGCTTCATTTTACACAAGCCAATGAATAGCCATCAGATGGTAATAACTTTCAGTTACCACCCACTTAGGCAAATCTGAAGCAGTGACCAAAACAAGAAAAATCTCCATGCATTCCCTTCATCAATGACCTTTCTTTATTCCCCCAACTATCTGTAGAATAATATTTATTACATGTCTAGAAATCACATTTTAAAAAGTACTCATTTTAAAAATAAAAACACAGATGGAATTAAATCCTGGGACTGGGGAGTAAGACCCTTCAATCAACACTAGGGACTTTCATTTTCTTTTTGTTTTGAAATAAAAATGTAAGATTTGAGCTTTGAGTTTTAGCTGCTCTAGAATTAAAGTGTGGCTTCTTTCTCCCAAATATAGTCCTTTAAATCCTGTTTGTATATCCATTTGTGTTTAACTCTCCAGTGGTGTTTTATAACATTCAGGATCCTTTGCGTGGTGACACACAAATGGAACTAGTTATTCGGTAAGAACTTGCTGTGAAAATATTTCAAGAATACCAAAATTAATAACCCAACTACTGCTCTGAAAAGTGGAGTACAGAATAATGAAGCTATCCAAAACATTATATGACACTTTCAAGGAGCCATTAAGCATTGTGTGTGGTAATGGTAGAGGCTGTGTATTTATTATTTATATTTTAGTTAGGATTTGCACTTAACTAATGGGGCCAGCTATACTTTTGTATTTTAGAAACATTTGTTGATAGCAAGCTGAATTGGAGTCATTGCACAGTTTCTGAAACAGTCCTAGCCATCTCAGATCCTCACCATTTTATTTGATGAGACCACATAGCTCTTTTCCTTATGCTTGAGTGGGTGCACCTACATGTGTGCTTTAATATGCAGCAGCCTATTTTACTGTGCATTAGATAAAGCGTCATGTCGAAAATCATGCTGATACTCTAATGTGCAGTGAAAATAGGCTACTGCACATTAAGCATCACTAAAAAAGGGTTTGCTTTCACTACTGTGCATTAGGGCAGCCTAATGAGCATTTATTTAGTACTGTACCTCATATTAGAGGTACTAAATTTAATGTGCAGGAGCAAAAGTGCATTAATGAACATGTAGGTATGCCCAGTGTATGTGTATGTATTCAGGGGCTGTGTCTACACGAGATGCTGGCTGTGCAGTAGCTCATTACTTCTGCGCAGTAGTGTCACGTGGCACAAAGTGAGACATGACATTACTACATAGCAGTTACAAGCTACTGATCAGTCAGCATCATCAAAAAGCCATTTGGTGATACTCAGTAATACCAGTTACTGTGCAGTCATTTAGTACTTGTGTATGCAAGTACTAAATGACCACGCAGTAACAACTGCACAGTCAGCATCTTGTGTAGACACAGCCAGGGGGACTTCCTTCATAAAGAGAGGACTAATGTTTCCTCAGGTACCCATCCAGACTTTCGAGAAGCATTACGTTTTCCTAAGGATTAACATGCTAACAAAATTCATCATGTGGAGAAAAAAAATGTTTAATAAAACTCTTCCACTAATTACATTTGCTTGGATACTGAGACAAGCAATTACTTTTCAAAAGATTGCTTTATACTATGAACACCAAGTCTACTCCAACTGATATTAAGAATACCATGCATGCAAAGTGTTAAATATCTCTACTGAAATCTTCACGTAACAGACTATGGAGGAGACAACACTACTTTCCTAGATATTTACGGTAGACTACTTAATGAGATCACACATCTATTTAGTTAAAATCACACACAGTGGAATGAGATTTCTTTTTCAACAGACTTTTATGGTTGTCATCATGAAATTTTGATGAAATGCTATTTCACACTGTGGTGGATGGTAAGGGCAAGTAAGCAATAATGTATGTGGTTAAAGTGACAAAATCCACCCAGGTGTCAATTGATATATTTTGTCAGCAGTAATAGCTGCAAAAGATCCTTTGGATTTGGAAACAGACATTTTATGAATTTTTGAGCACTTACACTTAGCATTTTTCCGCTTAGCTAAGAACCCTAGTTCTGACATACAACTTCTCCCACATCTTTCTTTCCATCTCATTCACTGCTGATCATTTGCTGATGTAAATTAGGGTAGTTACATTGATTCAAATGGACCTAAGGCAACTTACATGAGTTGAAAAGCTTGCCTAACATATTTAGAGTTGTTTAATATATCCTCATTATGTACTTCTTTCTGAGTCATCTTCACTTTTTACCTGTTCCCTTTGGATTAAGGTAATTGGTTATTCTGAAATCTCATTTCAACGTGAAATACATTAAACAAATGCAGCAAATTTGGGGACATATTTCTTAAATGACTTTACCTAGTAATAAGCAGTCAGGATCTGGATAATATCACTGAAATAATGAGAGCCTATCATAGCAATAGAACCTAACCTTATCCTTCTTTGTGCTCTCTGGTAGTTGTATTTAGTCTTCTTGACATAATACAGTAGTCACACTGGGAGTTAAAATGTATTTAAGCAGAGTGCTAGTTTGTGAGTAATAGCAAATTCAGTTAGGCAAAAGCAAAGCAGACAATCATCTAGGTTGCCGTAACATAAGGGATTTCAAAAAAAGAATGGACATATTATCTTAGACTTTACTATTTAAAACATGATAGAA
>NW_005842442.1:1164163-1184024 GCF_000455745.1 Alligator sinensis | reverse complement strand
CAGGAATGCTAAGAGACAGGTTCTACAGAAATGAGTTTTCTCTTTTTGCAGAATTCTAACGACTGTTTCCTCAGGAAAAACCTGAATATGATTTGGAAGTCCCAATATTTGCTGTCCAAGAAATTCCTGAGCAGGAGCAGGGACTTCCAGTGAAGAATCAAGAGATATACTAAAAAGGTGTGTGCGCAGATACCACATAGCTGGTTTACACCAGACAGATTATCTTCTGTAGACACCTTACCATTGTCTGACGGTCTTCTCAGAAAAAACATTAAGGTCTTTTTGTAGAAATATTATGAACTATATGATTCTTTTGATACACGATTTCCTTCCTCCTACAGGAAGGAAATTGGTATGCCTAAAACACTAGGTGCGAAGTCAGATTATCTGGGAATTTCACTCCAGCCTCTGCCTCAGATGATTCCTGAGTTTCTTTGCTTGTCAGCTAGAGAAAATGATATTTACCTACTTCATAGGATAGCTGTAGTGTGGAGTAACTACTGTTATAAAGTGTTAAAAAATTGGTGTAGAATAGTATTATTATATTATCAAGCCCTGGTGCTACCATGAGGGCTTAAGTTTCTTCAACCATGGCATGAACCTCAGGGACCGCAGCCTATTGGGAAGAGATGGCATTCACATCATGCCAAAGGGAAAGAAGCTCTTCTCGGCTAGAATGGCAGACCTTCTGGATATGGCTTTAAACTGAGATCACCAGACGATGGCCCATCAACTATTAGTAGAAGCCTGAGAAATGGCAATATTGAAACCAGCATGCCAGAGTACAATAGGAAGCATACTCTGACACTGGCCAATGGACAGATTATTCCACAGATCACCATGAAGCCTAGGGCCTCCAATGGCAGGCTCAGTTGCCTATACACAAAAGCCATAAGCATGGGAAACAAGCAAGAGGAACCGGTCCTTCTGCTAACCAACAGGCAATACGACCTCATACGGATTATGGAGACCTGGTGGGGCTCTACCTATGACTGGACCACAGGTATAGAGGAAAACACCTTGTATAGGAGGGATTGTGTTTGGAAGAAGGGTGGAGGAGTTGCTCTCTATGTGAAGGAACATTACACCTCCCTAGAAATGAAGATTGGGAACAAAGAAGGGCAACTTGACCCTTTGGGTCAAGATATGGGGAGAGCACGGGGAAGGGGATATGACTGTAGGAGTTTACTACAGATTGCCAAACCAAAAGTAAGAGCTCGATGAGGAATTCTCTGGAGAACTGGCAGAGGCTGCACACTCAGAATGTGGTCATTATGAAGGACTTCACTTGGGAACAGGAACCACCATGAATGCCATGTGCCCCCAGAGGCTGGGGGGGCACAGTGAGCTTCTGCACACAGCAATGGCACTGTTGGTGGTGGGAGCATGGTGGCGGCAAGTGGGGAGCTCCCACAAGTGGCCGTGGCACAGTTGGCGGTGGGAGGGAGGTGGGTGGGTACTGACCAGCAGTTGGCGATCACCCACAGACACCGCTGGCAGCGTCAGCAGCAGTAAGTGGCAATCACGGACTGCCCACAGATGCTGCCAGCAGTGTTGGCGGCGAGGCGGGGGGTGGCAAGTGACAACTACCTGCAGGGACTGCTGGCAATGCCAGTGGTACCTTTTCACAGGGGGTGTACCGACAGGCTCAGGGGGTGCACGTGCACCCATGTGCACTCGCTATGCATCGCCAATGGGAAATGCACAGACATGGAAAGCAGTACAGGTCAGGGAAAGTGGCTCAAATGCAAAGGGGTAGTTGAGAGTTACTTTCAGGGTCAACCTTAAATATCAGTGTAGACACATAGCTGTGCTGTCTTAAGGGCCCCAGGATCCCTCAGTGGGTGTGTCTACATGTGCATTTAAACTGGCTTATATTTACTGCACAGTAAATTACTGCTCCGTAAGTAAGAATAGGCCAATATCTATGTATGCAGGCATTAAAGTGCGTTAACACTGCATGTGGACTGACTTGGGACTAAAGTTAGTCAGTGCACATACAGTGTTACTGCACAGGACTCTTAATTAATAAATTAAGCAACTGTGGCACTGATGCCTACACAGTTGGATGGGTAAAAACCTGGCTGATGGGGCACACCCAGAGAGTAGTGGTGGACAGGTTGTACTCAACCTGGCGAGATGTGAGCAGTAGGGTCCCCCAGGGCTCGGTCCTTGGGCCTGCACTGTTTAACATCTTCATCAGCGACTTGGATGACAGGGTTGAAAGCACATTGTCCAAGTTTGCTGATGTCACTAAGATGTGGGGCGAGGTGGACACACTTGAAGGGAGAGAGAGGCTGCAACTAGATTTAGACAGACTACAAAAGTGGGCAGATGAGAATAGGATGGGGTTCAACCTAGATAAATGCAGGGTGCTGCACCTTGGGAGAAGGAATCCACAGCATACGTACAGGCTAGGGAATTCCCTTCTTGAAAGCACAGAGTAGGAAAGGGATCTTGGAGTCATTATTGACTCCAAGATGAACATGAGCCACCAATGCCAGACCACAGCCAGCAAGGCCAGCCATACCTTGTCATGCATCCAAAGATGCATCTCAAGTCAGTCCAGAGAGGTGATACTCTCTCTTTATGCGACTTTGGTCAGGCTGCAGTTGGAGTACTGTGTCCAGTACTGGGCGCCGCACTTTAAAAAGGATGTGGCCAGCCTGGAGAGAGTTCAGAGGAGGGCCACCCATTTGGTGAGAAGACAGCAGGACAGGCCCTATGAGGAGAGACTGACGGACCTGAACCTGTTCAGCCTTGGCAAGAGGAGACTGAGGGGGAACCTGGTAGCTGCCTACAAACTCATCAGGGGAGATCAGCAGTAAATAGTAAGAGCCCTATTCTCCCCAGCACCACCTGGGGTGATGAGGAACAATGGTAATAAGCTGATGGAGAATAGGTTTAGGTTAGAGATCAGGAGGCAATATTTTACAGTTAGGGTGGCCAAAATCCAAAATCTGGAACCGCTAGATTATCTGTTCAGGTCCCTCCTGACCCTAGCTACTAGGAAACTATGAAGGTGTCTAAATGTGTGTTACTGCACAGTAACTTATCGAGTGAAATTTGATACCTGCATGATACAGGTATCACATTTATGCTCAAGTTGGCATAAGTCACCACACTTACTGTGCAGATGTACACAGATGTGCATGTGTAGATATGCGCCTGTACATGTGTCCATACTGTGAAGTAAATGTGCACATGTAGACATGCCCAGTCAGTGTTAAAACAAAGAATATGTGACATTTGCCCCCACACATGGTGCAAATATCCAGAGGCAAAAATGAGAAAACCAATGCATGAGCAAATTGGTACTGGCTGCAACCATGGGTGTTAGCTGCAGGAAGGCCATGGATTTTGACTGGGGTGTGCCAATGATTTTGCTGGAACCCAGAGATTCCTGGCTAAATCTGGAGATTCATGGCTAAGAGGTCTTTCCCCTATGCTCAGGGTCATACCAATGGCCATATTTGGAGTCAGAAAGGAATTTTCCACCATAGTCAGATTGGGATGGACTCTGGGATTTTTTTGCCTTCTTCTGCAATGTGGGGATGTGGCCTTCTTCCTTGGATCTCTTTGGCATGTGCAGATGTGCACATGCACACACATGCTTTTCCATGGGAACAAATAGCAGTGCTGCTACTTGTCCCCAGGGAATGACAGTGAATGCATGCTGTGGCATGCGGCAGATGACAGCTTACATAGAGTCCTGGGGGGCTCCCAGGACTCCAGCAGCGGTGATCCAACACACGGAGCCTGACTGGCAGCCAGAATGTGGCTTTGGCTGACCCGGCTCCAATTTTAGGTGGCACATGCTGCCGCCACATGGGCCACCCCACTTCTTTCAGGCACAGGTATTTTTTTTTTTTATACTGGGATTTCCTGGTGTCAAAAAACCCCACTGCACTGAGAACTATCAGTGTGGCAAATGCCTGCATGTGCAGTGTGTGTGGTTTGTAGTACTGCAGATAGGTCTGCAGCACCACAAACTGCATGTGTGCACTCATCTGGACACGCCCTTTGAGTGTATTTAACAAACTTTGCAGCAGCTGGATTTTAGCCACCATGGTCTTCCTGCTTTATTTGTGGCAGGTTAGGATGTATGTCTTATGGTTGTGTCTGGGTTGATTGTATAGTTTTGCTAATAGGGAAGACAATGGATTTATATAGGATGATTTGGATAGGGATGATCCTGCCTCAAGCAAGGGATTGGACTAGACCTCTGGAGGCTCCTTCCAACTCTACTTTCCTATGATTTCTATGATACTAATGGAGCAAAATTCAAAATATGTGAACCTCTGACTATGACTGTATGTGCTGACACAATCACTGAAATACCTACCACAGGATCAAATGTGTGGAGATCTCAAATCAACACCGTGCCCAGGGCATCCAGGGCCTCCAAAAATCTCTAAGTTGGCCCTGTTTTACAGTACAATTTAAGAAAGACACAAGTGCCTGTGGTTCAAAAAAGAACAGGAAGTAGTAGGGAAATCAAAGGACTGCAATAGTGAAGTAATAAATCATAAACCATCTACCCTGAATATCATAATGAATCATTAAATATATATATTTAAGGTATTGCTTAGGTTTGTAATAGCTACATATTCTAACACTGTATGAAAGGCATGATACTGCCAGTTTTTATTGTCAAGGTCTATTTTATTCAAAGCAGGTGCAAAAGTATGATAAGTGCAAAGTCTAATAATTCAGCTATTCGTGATGGTGCTTCAGTACATCTAATTATGGAGTGTGTGTCTACATAAGCTTGTCATTACAGTGAATATGTACTGAAGGTTTTTTCCATTAGAAATGTACAGTACATTGCTGCAATTAATGTGCAACAGTAAAACTATATGCTGTAAAATATGGCAAGTACAAAAAATGAAGGTCTATGGTTTCTTGTGTATTGACAGGCTACTTGCTGGTCAAAATAATTGCACATCTGCAAGCTTAACCTTCATTAATGAATTTTACCTTTAAGACTCCTGTGATTATCAGGATGACAGGAACTTTAGTTAATAAAATAAATAGATACAAGTAGATGTAAAATGCATCTAATTACGGAACCTGGTATTTATCACTTTCAGCCTATCTTAAGAGTATATTAAAAATGATATATCTTTTCATACTTTTAATATTGTTGTTACTTTTGCCACAGCAGAAATAAAAATAAAAGCAATATTAAAAATCCCACTCCTTAAGTAGAATTTTTCATCTGCAAA
This sequence comes from Alligator sinensis, assembly GCF_000455745.1. Taxonomy (NCBI): domain Eukaryota; kingdom Metazoa; phylum Chordata; order Crocodylia; family Alligatoridae; genus Alligator; species Alligator sinensis. The sequence continues at coordinate 1,178,796 of NW_005842442.1, read as the reverse complement.
GGACTTTATAAGTATTTAACAGGCTCACAGAGCAACACTGAGTCAGACAAGCATAACTATTATACCCTGTTTCCAAAGGGAAAAAATGGGTCAAATAACTTACGTGACTTGCCCAAGAGTTGGTATCAAGTCAGGGTTAGAACTGAGGAGTTCTTTCCTCTCATGTTCAGATAAGAAATATATAGTGAAATATATACTTAAAAATAAGCCACAACTGTATAGTGTTTATCTGGCATAGTGCTTATCTGTTTTTCTATCTAGTTTCCCTCAATACAATCAGATGTACAGTATGGATTATAGTCACCGCTGAGCCCCAGTCCCTACTGATCATGATAATCACTGTGCTCCTCAAACACTTAGTTGATTTAAAAAATATAGCCCTCATAAATAATGGAAGAAGGGACTACTTGACTCAATGTTTGTTAGTTTTCTGTCACTATCATTTTGGGGTATACTCTGTAAAATGAAAAATATTCCATCACTAAAGTCCTGGTCAGGGGCATACCTAGCAAGGTTTGCACCCTGGGCAAAGCCCTGCTTGGGAATCAGGGGGGAAGAGAGTTTCCACTGAGCACTGGAGGGGAGGTGATGAGATCGGGGTGGGTGGAGGTGGGGTTGGTCTTACCTACCCTGCAGAATTGAAAGGGCCTCAGGCATCCCAGCACCTAGCTACTCCTACTACAGCAGCAACATGGAGCCGCTGCTGTGGTCACAGCAAGGACTCCCTGGGGGACTACCATTTTGACACCCCCTCTAATTTGGCATCCAGGGGTGATACTAGTCGTGGTAAATCCAGTCCCAGTCATTAGTGATAGAACTATGTTAAATGCACAGCCCTGACACTAAGATGGATGATCTTTCATGTGTGTTTGAGGCAGGGAAACTCCAGCGACAAGAAAGTTTGCAACCTATCACCCATTTTACTATTGTGAGCTTTAGAGTCTAAAGAAAATGTAAGCATTCTTACTGGAAAACTAAAGCCAACAGATGCAAAACAAAGACTATTAAGGTGGCACACTTCTAAAAAAAAATTACTGACTACAAAACATAATTATTTGGGTGGGCAATGGAGACAAGTTATTATTATAAATGGGCAAAATGAGGATGCAGAAAGAAATTTGCAGGAAATACTGGCTTTCAGATTGTTTTCATCAAAATATAAAACTGAACATTGAACATCTTCAGCTGAAAGCTGAGTTGAGCTGTTCTCATTATATAACAGTTAAGATCAGAGAGTGGCATAAGTATTAAAATGCTAAATGTTTATGCTATTTTTTTAAGTAAGCAAGAGGTTACATATGAATGTTCACATCAATTATTTTTCATTTGCACCAAAGAGGCTGCGTCTACATGAGATGCTGACTGTGCAGTTGTTACTGCACAGTCATTTATTGCATATACAAGTACTAAATGGCTGTGCAGTAACCAGAGTACCTTGTTACTATTGTGCAGTAGTGCCACGTCACGCTTTGTTCCATGTGATGCTACTGCTGCGCAGTCGGCATCTTGTGTAGACAAAGCCAGAGTAAGCTAATTTGCTCTATGTCCTGTTATACTGTATTATTTCCACAAGCCTCCAAGCACTCCATATATTAGAAATTCAAACAGACAGCTAAAGTACTTTATGAAATGCTTCATAACAGCCTTTTCTGAAGGAGAAGCTATTGGAAAATCACACAGGGAAAATGGTTTGTGTTCAGTAAAGCACACTAAAATTGACATCTTTTTTGACTCTCTCTCTTAACCCAATGTGCTTGGAACCTAGTCATTCCCTATAGTCACAGTCATCATCCCTCAATAGCCAGATCTGTAACCCTATCTCTTCTTTTTAACATGTGGTTTTGAGCTAATTTTCAGATCATTATTAATAATACCAACAGCAATAATTATGTGAAAAAAACCCTGAAGCATCCATAGAATCTAAGATTATGTTCCTGTAATTATCAAGTCCCATGAATCATTAATGTACAGTTCAAATGCCTTCACCCCTCTCAAAGACAAAATAACATTTTTCCAAGTTTAATAGGAAGGATGGTTTTGTATTGACAATTTCATTGGATGTACAATTTCAGAGCTCTACAGAACTTTCCTTCTGAGGGGTAACCTCTCCCTACCTCTCAGTTCTCCTGTGTACTGTCTCCACTGAAGCTATCAAATTATATCAAGGACAATTTTTTTCCTTTTCTTCTCTATTCAGAATGTCACTATGAAGCCTCTATGGCCAGAACTGCATAAGGAAATGCCTGAATCCAGCATCCACCAGCTGAAAATATATGATATTTTAAAGTACTACCAACCAAAATTGAAACCAAGGGTGCATAGATATGTTCAGGAGGTTAGATTGGATCAGGTTAAAAATGACCACCCAATCTAACCTAGTTTGCCCAGGTGTGGACCTTACACTTAGATCCCTAGTTAAGTCAATCTAAGTACTGAACTGTAAAGTTGTTACTTGAAGGTTTGATCAGTTAAAAAATGTCTGGCCTAATCTAACTTTAGTTAACCTGAGAGGTGCACTAAATTAGATTGGGCATGGTTAGACCAATCTATCTGGAAGTCTGTACAGATTCAGAGTGCAGCCCCAGGGCTAGGAAAGCCCAGCCATGCCCCAGTCCCAGGGACGCACTTTTTCTACTCTGCCCCGACCACTGGGGTATTTTTAGCACCCTCCCCCAGCACCAGATGGACAACTCCCCTGTGCACCAGCTACCCCGCTCTGCCCTACAAGCCTGCCAACTCCTCCTTCTTCCCAAGCCCACAAACCACACCTGGTGCCACTTTACTAACATTCATTGGTGCTGGGAGCTGAAGTAAGTCAGAGTGGGGATAGGGATGGGCAGGACTGGAGGAGATTGGTCTGTGGGGGGTTGTTCATTTGAGGGTGGGGTGGTGGATTCGGGGGTGAAAAATAGCCCCCAGTTCGGGGGTGGAGGGAGCCCGCCATATCCTACCAACCCCCTTTGATCCTACCAACCCCCTGCAGAGTCATAGTTTCATAGTTTCTAGGGTCAGAAGGGTCCTGAACAGGTCATCAAGTCTGGCCTCCTGCCCTGGGCAGGAACGAGTGCTGGCATCATAATACCTCAGCCAGATATCTATCCAACCTCCTCTTGAAGACCCCCAAGGTAGGGGAGAGCACCACCTCCCCTGGGAGCCCATTCCAGAGCCTGGCAGCCCTAATCGTAAAGTAATGCCTCCTGATATCTATTCTGAACCTGATCTCAATCAATTTGTGGCTGTTACTCCTTGTTATCCCAGGTGGTGCTTGGGGAACAGAGCCTCACCTATTTTCTGCTGATCCCCGCAGTGAGTTCATAGATGGCCACCAGCTCCCCTCTCAGCCTTCTCTTGTAGAGGCTGAATAGATTCAGGCCCTCTAGTCTATCTTCGTAGGGCCTGGCCTCCTGCCCCCTGATCATGTGGGTGGCCCTCCTCTGGACCCTCTCAAGGTTAGCCACATCCCTCTTGAAGTGCAGTGCCCAGAAATGGATGCAGTACCCCAACTGCAGCCTGCCCAGTGCCACATAGAGGGGAAGGATCACCTCCCTGGACCTGCTTGTTTTGTATCTGTAGATGCACAACAAGGTGCAGTTAGCTTTACTGACTGCTTCCTCGCGTTGGCGGCTCATGTCCCTCCTGGAGGCAACAACGACCTCCAATGTCCATCCTGGAGTCAACAACGACTCCAAGATCCCTTTCAGCCACTGTGTTGTTGAGAAGGGTGTTCCCCAGCCTATAGGTGTGTTGCAGGGTCCTTCTCCCTAGATGTAGCACCTTGCACTTGTCTTCATTGAATTCCATCCTATTCTCATACGCCCACCTCTGTAATTTGTCTAGATCTAGCTGGATTCTGTCCCTCCTCTCCAGTGTGCCCACTTTTCCCCACATGTTTGTGTCATCAGTGAATTTGGACAGTGTGCTTTCCACGCCCACATCTAAGTCGCTGATAAAGATGTTGAATAGCACAGGCCCAAGGACCAAGCACTGGGAAACTCCACTGCCCCATCCCTCCAGGTTGAAAATGATGCATCCACCACCACTGTCTGGGTGTGACCATTGAGCCAATTTGTCACTCATCTGACTGTGTAGGCATCAATGCCACAGTCGCCTAGTTTTTTTATGAGAATGGGGTGAGAAACCCCAGCAGGGGGGTTGATGCCCAGGGGCAACCAGCATGGGTTCATTAGGGGCAGGTTCTGTCAGACCAACCTGATTGCTTTCTACAATCAGGTCACAAAATCATTGGATGCAGGTGTTGTGGTGGATGTAGCCTTTCTGGACTTCAGGAAGGCCTTTGATACTGTCTCTCACCACATTCTCATTAAAAAGCTAGGTGTCTGTGGCACTGATGCCTACACAGTCAGATGGGTCACAAATTGGCTGAGGGGTCGCACCCAGAGAGTGGTGGTGGATGGGTCGTATTCGACCTGGAGGGATGTGAGCAGCGGGGTCCCCCAGGGCTTGGTCCTCGGGCCCGCACTGTTCAATTTCTTTATTAGTGACTTGGACGAGGGTGTGAAAAGCACCCTGTTCAGATTCACTGACAACACCAAGATTTGGGGCAAGGTGGGCACACTAGAAGGGAGGGACAGGATACAGCGGGACCTGGACAGGTTACAGGGGTGGGCAAATGAGAATAGGATGGGGTTCAATACTGACAAGTGCAGGGTACTGCATTTGGGCAGTAAGAACCAGCAGCATACCTACAGGCTGGGGAACTCCCTTCTCAAAAGCACAGCCCCTCCAAGAGTTCCCTAACTAGATTGTCCCTGACCCTAGGCATGGCATTGTGTCCCCTGAGCCTGTCCATAATCCTAGTGGGGGAGTTGTCCCAGTCCCTGCTCAGAAATATGGAGGCAAAGAACTTGTTGAAGAGATCACCTTTTTCCTTTGCTGCAATCACCAGATTGCCAAGCATGTCCTGTAGGGGTCCCATGTTACCTGGTACCTTTTTCTTATGCCCTATGCATTTGAAAAAGGACTTTTTGTTATCCTTAATTCTGGTTGCCAGCCCTAGTTCCATCTCTGCTTTGGCCTTCCTAACCACCTCCCTGCAATCATGAGCAATGGAGGTGTAATCCTCCTTGGTGATTTCCCCTTGGTGATTGCCCCTTGCTTCCACTGATTGTATGCCACCTTTTTTGGCCCTCAAAATCCCCCTCATTCATCCACTCCTCCTTTTACCCCAATTTACTGTGATTGGGCTTGTGGCCCTGATGAATGCCTGGGAAACTGGCACTGGAAGTGGTTTGCACGATAAAGGCAAATCAGTGGGACTGGGGAGGGGTTAGGGGGGTTAGAAAGTCCAGGGGGGTTGGCAAGATTGGAGAGGCATTATGATCTTGCCACTCCCCCCCTCCCAAATTCCTCTGCAGCCACTGTTAGACCCCCAATGCCCCAAGCTCCCCCTGCACACCCTGTTAGCCTCCCAGTTCTGCTAACGCCCCCATGGATCCACTATTGATTACTATGTGCTATGATTAATATGTGCTATCATATTTTGATCATGTTGATATTATCTTTCTGGAAGCCAGCATATGCCTTATTCCTACCATATTCCTTCTCTTTGGGACTTCAGATAAAAGGGGCTTTACATATAGATTCTGATTAAAGCCTTAACAACATGCCTAATATTTCTTTACTTGAAAGATCTAAAATAGTTGTGTTCTTTGTTTTTTACTATATTCACATGTTCATCAGTTTTTATTTTGTAGGCATTGCAACATGTCTGTTACTGATAGCTGGGGCTGGAAGACTTCACTTCTATCCTAAAATATTTTAATCTTTTTCTGTTTCAGAAGTTAGGCTGTTTTAGAATTTCATTAAATAAACTCTTGTGAAGTATCCAATATTTTTTTAGTTTCAGATTGTCTCCAAGCACTATGATAACAGGGTTTTTGGTTATTTTCAGGTATTCATTTTCTGGACCACACCATTAAATGAGATCAATAAAAATGTGAAAAAGAAAAAAAGATCAGGCTTCTATTAACCTAAAAAAGGTTATATTTGGGCTTAAGCATTGGATAGTTCCTGGCTTAAAACCTGCCCTCATTATGAACGTAGAATGAGGTTTCAAATTAGCTTCACTTAGTACTGCTGAATTTTCAAATGACGTTAAAATCCTTGCATTCTATCTATTTTGGGTTATAAAATGCAGAATATGAATTGTCACTTCTATGATTTATTATAGCATTGTCAGAATGATTAATTGTCTCATATGACCAACGGTAAAACATAGGGCTCTATTCTATCATCTTCAACAAGGTTAGCTGACTAATAATATTCTTCCTGTTGATCTTACCTGAAAAGAATCTGATTACTGGCTAACTAACACTCCCAAACTCCCAATTTGTATTAAAAATTTCTAAATAGCACATATTTAAGATTTGTATAATGGACAACAAGTTAGACTGTAATCAGAACACCCTTCAGGATGGAAGGTTCAGCAAAAAATGATGTGTAAAAGACAAAGAAGGATAACATACAGAGAATCTGTACCTTAATATTTAACCATATAAATTGCTAATGTGTACAAAACTACTGCTTGCAAGCCTCACAATAGACCTATATCTTGATGCTGATCTTTTGTCCACTGAAATGATCCCACTTCCTTTAGTCTAGATTTAAATTGATGGGTCTGAAAAGAGAAGTTGTTGCCAAATGCTGTAGTGTGTAACAATTTTTTTTTTCTTGAGCTTTTTTGAGGATTCACAAGTACAGGTGCGTAACTTGTTACCCGTACACTTGTCTAAGTTACTTGGATACCTTTTGTTCAGCACTCCTTAGGTGAAGAGCTGTTGTTTCTTTAGAGGTGCTTTCAGAAAAAAAATGCTGCAGCTTTATGGGTTGCAAGGCATAAAATGGAATAGATAGCTGTAGATGGTCCTGAGCAACAGATTAGCCTTTACCTGCATGCCTCTGCTTCAGTGTAATCTAACTTCTCATATGTGCCATTTTAAAGAGAACATAATTCTATTTCCCCATTCTCAAAACATAATACTCTCATTGATTACTTAATTACTCTTATTGTCCCCCTGCTTTACTTGTGGCAAGTTAAGGTGCTATGCTTTGGGGTCACATTGAACTGTGTAGTTTCAGTAATATGTTAGGCAAGGATTTGTATGGAATGGTTTGGAAGTGGATGATCCTGCCTCAGGCAGTGGGTTGCAATAGATGGCCTTCAGAGGTGCCTTCCAGCTCCATTTTCCTATGATTCTATTTAAAGGACATTTAATTACACTCGAATATCTGGTATTTAAATTCCAAGGCAATAATACCACCTTCTCCAAAATGTATAATGCAGCAGAGAACAAATTTAAGATCCAAGCACAAGCCTAAATCCGAAACCCACCACATATGTGCATCTATCAGCAACATGACTCATCTGCTATATTCATACAGTCAATGCAGCGGCTTGAAATTTTGGCAGCTGTACTAAACAATTATTGGGCTCTAACTCTGAGAAAATTTCCCATGGGTGACAAAGAACTAGCTAGGCATTGCTGGTGTTTGCACAGTAGATGTTCATTGGTTTATATGAACACTGAAATGCCCAGGAATGCAATCAAGGGATCAGGTAAGTCAACCAAAAATATACTGCTGTGGGAAATAGATGCAAAGGCAAGTCTTTTAATCAAAGTAATTTGATCATCCACTGGATAATAATTATAAAAGTTGTCCTGGGCATTAAGCAGACAAGGTTCTTTGGGTAAATCTGATATCTTTTATTAATTCTGGGCATTAAAGATTTTTCAGGAATCGCATCTTAGTTATGGGTTAGCTCAACAAGGTATTAAACATTCTTCTGACATGCTGAGCACTTTCAAATCCTATTGCCTTAATTGGATAGTGAGAATAATGATACCATATGAAAATGTTTAGTACTTTGCAGGATTGAGCCTTTAGTTATTCTGTCACTGTTTCTTGAGCTAACTAATTCTCACTAACTTTGGTAAATTCCAACTTGATCCAGATAACTGGATAAACATATACAGATACTAGATAAATGTATCTGTGTGTTTTTGATTAGCCTCCTGGCAACATAACCTCTGTTACGTTAAAACAGAGGTTATAAAAGCTGTTAACAAGCTTTTATAAATCAGCAACAAGCCATTAAGTACTACATTTGCAATAAAGGTTTAAATTATTGCCATAATTTTTAGTAATTCAAAATGTAGTTGATGATCAGTTGATGACATGTCAGTAGAAAGAAATAGTTGTGTGTGCTTGTTGATATTCTCTTTAGGATATTTGTGAAAATCCTTTTTGTCATTAAGTCGGCACCATAAATTCCCTAGCCAAAAACATCTTGGAAACCCACAAAGGCAGTAAGATTCATGTTTCAGAACATGAGTCTTTTTAAAACATTCAATATACCAGTGAGTATATCATAGATCTAATAACATTTTAATGCACCCGACTGTCAAATAAAACTGCCTCATTGAGCTTTAATAAATGCAATAATTCAGAAAATTCATTATTTCTACATTATCATTTCCTTTTGATGAAGACAGATAATGAAAGGTAAGGTGTGTTTTTAGAGTAGATTTTCTACATATTATTTTTTCAGAGATACAATTTAAAAAATAGAGCTTATATATCTTAAGCCTCAGAAGTCTTTTCCTGCCATTTAGTCATTCATATTAGAATGTAATGCATCATCACAGCTATACCTATAAGAAGATAGATTTATTGAATGTCCTTTAACTTTACATTCTGTCATAATCTGTAGATTATCAATGAAGCAGTTATTAAAAACTGATCTATTTTCAGCCAATATTAATGCCAGAAAAAGAATGAAAAGTTCTGTCAGTTTTATTTTTAAAAATTAACCAAAAGGTGCCTTTCCAATGAGCGCTTTAAAACTTTAGGCTACAACAAATCGGAAAATAATCTATGTGTTATTGATTAACCTACTGGCAACATAACCTCTGTTATATTAAAACAGAGGTTATAAAAGCCGTTAACAAGCTTTTATAAATCAGCAACAAGCTATTAAGTACTACATTTGTAACAAAGGTTTAAATTATTGCTGTAATTTTTAGTCATTCAAAATGCAGTTGATCAGTTGATGACATGTCAGTAGAAAGAAATAGTTGTGTGTGCTTGTTGATATTCTCTTTAGGATATTTGTGAAAATCCTATATGTCATTAAGATCCATTTAAACTGGTTTGCCAGCCAAAAACATACAGATTTGAAAGGGTCATGAACAAACTTCAAAAATAGATCAACAAACTTTAAAAATGGATTTTCCTTTAAAGGAGAAAAATGTGGGAAACCGTGGCTTTTCCCTTGCAGTTTGGGGCAGAGTTCCAGCCTCAAGGGGCTGCTTGAGGTCCCTCATGCCTCCCACACATGCTCCCTGCCCCACACACTGGGGGGCTGGGGGTGGCAAGCAGCAGGTCCAGGGTGAGGGGCACTGGGTGAGGACTGGCCAGTGATGTTTTCAAATGGATCCTGGTACCTAAAAATGTTGAGAACCACTGTGCCAGGTCACTTTGCACTACTCTGCCATGGCAATGTAATTGGATTTCAATAGGAAGTAGTAATGGAAAATGAATAGGGGAATTTGCTATGGGCATACAGTGACTGGTTCATGAACAAGCCATTTCTCAATTTTTTCTGGACATAGGAACCATGCCTGTGGAGTGAAGGAACATGAAAATAAAATGGTAGAACTCCATTATGCTGATTTTCTACTGATAATAGTTCCCTTTAGCTACTACTATAATGCTGAAACTGAATCAGAGAGCTATAAGTGACTCCTTGTGGGATCCGTCTCATCCCTATGAAGCTTAAACTCAGAGGAAAACGGAGACATTTATTTATGACATTTACTGAGGAGATATATGAATCTCTTAGGTATTGCAGTAGATTAAAGATATGGCTATAGGGCATTAAAAGCACATAGAAGAACATAGCTGAGTACTTCCTAGAACATGGCTTTTGTTTGTCTTGTAACATCTGTAATGAAAAAAAATAGCATTCTATTTGACCAGGGTAGTGTTTGGCTGCATGCTCCGCTCCTGTTACGGTTTGTTTTGTTTTTGGCTATGTAGGATTATTGTATTACTATTTCTAAGCTCTGGAATAGATCATTAGTTATATAATTTATATAGTTACAGTGCTCTCTAGCTTGCACCCATGCCACCCAATGAAACTGTACCTAACTGAACATAAGAGTATTGTATATCTATGGATATGACAATAACTTGTATCAAGTCTTTTATTTCACATTGGCCACAGCTACACATGTACTTAACTAAAGAGTAGATTAATTAACTCCAGAGTAAAGCATTACCATCTACATATGCATCATTATTAGGCCAAAATAAACAACTAACACTGCTATAAGATAGTACTGTCAGGGACAATACTATCTTACAGTGGAATAATTAACTGTGATTAAATGCACGTGTAGATGCTGACTATAGGTGTAAACTGCACCTAGTCAGCCCAGCCAGCAGGACTCTCCACTGTTGCCTAGCCAAATGGCTCCACACTTGCAGCACTCGTGCCCCAGTCAGCCCCTCTGCTGTCCAATGCCAACACCCAGAGCCTGGGGTAGAGCAGGGCAGGACCAACCCTGGTGTAAACTGCTCTGCCCTGGCTCAACTTTCTGCTGTCCCAGGTGCACATGTAGATGCTGTGCGCAGGAGTAATTTACTGTGGCTCAAAATGCTCCAGAGTTTATTGCTTCAAATTAATTGTATGTGTAAATGCCCCCAGGGTTATTTCAACAAACATAGAATATTGTTCCAAGAAGGCTTCTTCCTTACGGATTCAAGTTATTTTTGAGAACAGGTCATATTTACACAAGATAAGGGCTTAAATTTCAGAAAGGAAAGATGGAAGATAAAGAAGCAAATAAATGTTTCCTTCCCATCTCATTGTTATTTTTCTGACATCAACCACCAAAACATTTTTTTCTAAAGAAATTACATTTCTAACCACACAGATCAGTTAAAATTAATGTAGAAGTATATGTAAGTTTCCAAGGTGTCTACTGAAAAGAGTAGGCAAGATTCTTTGAGTAGATGTGATAACTTTTATTAGACAAGCTGAGTAGTTGGAAAAAAGTTCTTGGCAAGCTTTTAGGTGCAGTCACCCATCTTCAGGCATAGGGAGTCTCTGCTCTTCTGAGACTCCAAGAAATGAATGGAGTCTGCGATCCTTGTCCCTTAAAAAAGGTCACCTTAATTTGTGTTATAAATTGACAACTCCTTGAATGTAATCTTATCTTGAGGATGTAGCTGATATATTTTGGAGACAAATTCACCCACATGTCACAATGAAAGAACTTTTTAAGGTGTCTAGGAGAAATACGCTGAAGACAATGATATGTAAGATGGTAACTGACTCCTCTGGTATTGGAAAGAGAAAGTTCTATGTTTTATTCCAGGGTTGAAAGTCCTAACTAGATCTTCATATACATTTTATAGGAATTGCTACTAACAATGTTTTCATAATTATCGTTCTTTTCATAAAAAAGCATGTCTTGTACCTTAGCTTCACACCAACCATTCTTTCTAAACTACATTTAGAGATATTTTTATGTCCTGCTCATTAATTAGCAGACTATTAGTCTCCACCTTCCATAACTCTCAAGAAAATCTTTTTACTGAGTGGTTTTAATTAGTACTCTATATCTTGAGTGCAGTCCTTGAAATTCAATGATACTTTGATTGATTACTGAATTCATATAACCTGTTTGGGATTTTTTTTCCCTGCTGTGCTTTTCTTTTCCTTTCTTTAAAAAAAAATATTCTCTCTGAAGTGGAATGCACTGGAACCCTACTTCTCTAATGACCCCATTACTTGAAAAGCCTAAGATTAACAACTCCCTGGTGAGTGAGATATAGACAAAAGACATGTGCTGCTTTGGCTGGATTTTTCATCATTTCATAATTCCTAATTTTCAGGAAGTCTGAAAGAAGAAAGCTAGAAGGCTTTCATACAACACATTGTGCTGACTATGTTTATTAATCCCTGCACTTTTCCTTTTATTTCTAATTCTCAGATAGCAATGCTAGGCAGCCAACAAGCTTTACTTCTCCAAAAGAGGCATAAAATCATCTAGCCCCCCAAAAAGGCTTATCCTAGTGCTGGCAGAGCTGCTCCTTTTTGTGCCTCAGACTACCTGCTTCCTAATTAGTAGCTGAAGATGGTTGGCTCTCAGTTATCAGCAGTACCTCATCAATTTCAAATCTCTGGAACTTTTGCTCGTTTACTTGGCATGATTACAGTTTTTTCTTCCAGGGACTGAGTGGGAACTTAATTCTTTTTTGTAAAAATTTAATTGTTTGCCCACCAACCTTTCAGTGGGCGTATCTACATGAGACACTGTACAGTAGCCTAAGAACACTGTGCAATAGCATGTTAGGCAAAAACCATGCTAATACACTACTGCACAGTGTTATTAGGCTACTGCACAGTAAGCATCACAAAAAAACCATGCACTGGTACTACCGCACAGTAATTGTTAGGGGTGTACGAAGTGGGCCCTATTTGATTGGGATTCAGCCCGAATCAGGGACAGTGATTTGATTAATTGATTCAGATCACTGTCCTTGATTTGATTCAGCTGAATCCGAATCTGAAGATTCGATGCTGATTTGGAGAATTAGTGATTCGATCATAGACACAGCTTTAAAAGTTTTTTCTACATACCTTGAGGTACCAGCATGGCTTGTGAATGCTGCAATGCTGGGGGGGGATGGAGTGCCCTACAGGAGTGTGGGGGGCCCCTCCACGTGCTTGGTGGTAAACCCGGAAGTGGACCAGAACTTCTGGTCCACTTCTAGGTCCTCCGGGGAGTGTGCAGGGCCCCTCCCCTTCCCTCCCCTCCCCTCCCCTCTGCTTGGTGATTGGCTGTGGGGGAAACACGAGGTGCTGCCCCCAGACCCAGGAGGCACCAGTCACTGAGCCGGGGAGGCACAGGGGGTGCTTCTGGTCTACTTCCAGGTCTGCTGCCAAGGGTGCTGGGGACTCCCCCCCCCACCATGCTCCTGTGGGACGCTCCATCCGCCCCAGCATTGCAGCCTTTACGAGCCATGCCTGGTACCAGGAGGTATGTAGAAAAAACATTTAAAGCTGTGTCTATATCCAAATCACCAAATTCTTTCTGAATCTCTCCAAATTGATTTGGAGGGTTCTGATTCAATTTGGAGAGATTAAAGGGTCCTCTGATTTGATTCAGTTTTGGAGATTCAGCCACTTAATTGGGCCGAATCTCCGCTGAATTGAATCAGGCACTAAAGCTTGGCACAGCCCTAGTAAGTGTAGTTACTGCCCATTTAGTTAGTACTTCATTAAGTAAGTATTAAACTAAATGCATAGTAACTACTGCACATTAATGAATGTGTAGAGGAGCCCAGTGTGTGTCTTAGTTAGGATTAAACTATAAAAACTCACATTCCTTGCAATCAATATTGGGAGACTAATATATCAGCTGAACATTCAATATTCTTTATCTAGGAGCAATATTCTGAGCAGGGAGTAAATATGTACTCTGATACAGTCTACAGTGTTGGATTGCTGGCACAGTTCTAATGATAGTGTGTTTTGATTTAAAGCAGGAAGATCTATTCTCATATCCCCAAAACATTCACTGGGGCAAAAATCTATCCTTGCTTGAAGCAAATTGTAACACAAGACCCAATGTCTACATAAATTAATAGAAACACACTTGTTGTGTTTCTCTCTATATATTAGAACTGAGAAAAGTATGATTCCCTGTGAGAAGTGATACAGTGCAGATAATATTCAAGGTCAACCTCATAGAGCAGATCACTGTTTATTATTCAGCTCAGGAGAGTAACAGTGAATAGGCTGCTCATTCCCTTTAGAATGAAATTAATTACTTATATTTAAATTTCATACAGGATGCTAGATACTCCTTGCTAACTCAGCAGGGGGCTAGAAGAATCTGACTGGAAAGACTGGACCTGAAGGAAAGGGCAATGAATGAATGGAGATACAGATTGGGATCCCATACTTCAAAGCAGCTGGGCTCTATGAAAGCAGCACACTCATTGTATGCTATGTAGCATGATACAACAGTGCAGCAGTTCAGATCCCATGTAATACTGACCCTTAAGTAAAAAGGAGGTGACCTGGAAGGAAGGTGCCTTATAGGAAGCAAACTCTCAGAAAAAAAATTTAAACATCATTTTATTGAATACTAGTATAAGGTCTTTGAGCACTAAATCTAGTGGTGATTTTATATCTCAAGGAACACCCTTTTTTCTCTAATTCCATAGATCATAACACACATTAAATGGATAAAAATATTGTACAAAAAATGAGCCTGATTCTCCAACAGGTTGGCACCTTGTGTAGTCATTCAATTTTGTGCAAAGTGAGTGCACCTTTTAGATCTGGTGACAGGTTTGCATGGGTATGAATGATTTTCACAATGTGAAAAACAGAAAAATTGGACTTCTGATTTGTACTGATATTACCAGCTTTGTAAAGCTTCTTCCCCTACAAACAGCTATTTCCCATGTTCTCCTCATATAATTACACTTCCAAATGATTGTGCAATTACATGCACTTATAGATTCATAGATGTTAGGGTCAGAAGGGACCTCAATAGATCATTGAGTCCGACCCCCTGCATAGGCAGGAAAGA
>NW_005842442.1:1142992-1162852 GCF_000455745.1 Alligator sinensis | reverse complement strand
GGGCCTTCCTTTTACTCCCTATATATCTAAAAAACAATTTTTTGTTCTCCTTAACTTGGGATGCCATCCTCAGCTCCATGGTAGCTTTGGCCATCTAACTGCCTCCCTACAAGTGCGAGCAGAGGAGGTATACTCCTCTTTAGTAATCTCTCCCCGTTTCCACTTTTTATATGCCCCCCTTTTTGCCCATAGGCTGCTCTGGATTTCTCTGGTCAGCGAAGGAAGCCTCTTGGCCCCTTTCCCTCTTTTTCCCCGCATCGGGATCATCTCCCTCTGTGCCCGAAGGATCATTTCCTTAAGGCACAGACACCCTTCCTGGGCTCCCATCTCTTCAAAACTCTTACTCTGCAGTTCGTCCTTGACTAAACGCCTGAGTTAATTGAAATCAGCTTTCCTAAAGTCTAGCACTTTCACCCTACTAGTTACCTTACCCACTCGACGTCTTATGATAAATTCTATTATTTTGTGATCACTGTCCCCCAGGTGACCACCGATCTGTAGGTCTCCTACCATGTCATCCCCCATTGCCAATACCAGGTCCAGTAAGGCATTCCCCCTAGTGGGACCATGTACCTCCTGCGTCAGATGTAGGTCCTATACACAGGATAGGAACCTGCGTGAACGGTGGGACTTTGCTGTCTGCGTCTCCCAGCAGATGTGTGGGTAGTTTAGGTCCCCCACGACTACCGCCTCCCTAGTTTTTATGGTCTCTGAGAGCTGCCTCAGGAGACTCAAATCTAGTTCTTGCCCTTGGTGTAGGGGTCTGTAACAGACCCCTACCACCAAATCCCTTTCTTCTTGACCTCCATGTAACCTGACCCACAATCCTTCTACTTTTTCCTCCTCCGATTCCGTTTTGATAAGGGTCAATGTATATCACTCATTGACATAGAGCGCAACCCCTCCCCCTCTCTTCTTATACTATTTATGTAATTATGTTATGTATAGCAATTATGAAATCTAGTTATGTAACTATGTCTTTTTTTTAAAGATGAATTTTTGTTGCATAAAGTTACTGACTAAAATGATTGTACTTAGAGCAAACCATGTTAGAGGGACATTATAGTTAACATAGTCACTGATAAAAACAAGAAGATTCACAATTCAGGAGGATCTGAGTGGGAGATATGCTGCATAAAGTAACTAGGAAAAAGCAATCTCAACAGCAGTATTTGCACTGTATAATAGGCAAGCATAGCAAGAGTTTTGTTCCCCCTTAGTTTAGCCAGTTTGTGTTACAAAAGTAACATGCTGGCAATGTGGTTTGTGTGTGAGTTATTGTATAGTGCTGTTAACAGTGCAGTGTGTCAGCTGAATCAGAGTGCTGAAAATGTATAGCTCAATAATTTGATTTATTTTTAGCTCTTATAATGCCCCTGTCTGGCCTAGATGCTGCTAAGCAGTCTTCTTTTTGCCTGAAAACCTGAAGGTCAATTTGAAGTCACGATCATATAATAGTTCTTTTTATATCAACACCTGGGACTGGCCTTGGGGGATATTCCTTAATCTTCTGGAGCTGACAGAACAGAATCTGACTAAGATTATAAAAGCATACAACAAAACTACAAGTTTTATTACTTCATATCAGGGAACTTCTCAACAATGAGAGCCTTCTTTTCTGAGGAGTTATGGCTGATCAGCATTTCAAGAAATCAGTCCACAGTTATCTAATCAGCCAGGAAATTGGGTAACTATTTCCTTATCTCCTACACAGAGAAATACTCACAAAACTATTCTGAAAAATGTTGTTTAAAAGTTTTAAACCTAAAGATATTTGCCTCGCTTCAAAGCTGCAATTTAGACGAATCAGAGACTTCAAATTCATGCAGTTGCCTGGCTAGCTTTAGCAGTCCCAATGACTGCACTTGGAACTGCTCTGAGCTTTGTTGAATAAGGGCCAGATTTTATGCTTACGAATGAAATGCAGCTAGAAAGATGTCATTTTGTATGTTCATCGTTTGCTATTGTTGGTTTGATTTTTATTACCAAGCCTTGGTTATGAGTATTTTAGAAATACTTGTCTCTTGTCTTGGAGTATGCCATAGATATAGTTTATTATAGTCCCTATTCAAGTCTAACTCTGCTCACAGTCAAATTAACAGTTTGGTTTTGGCTTTGGAGTCAGATGTTAATGTGATTGGATGTCTATGAGGAGATACAATGCTCAAAGAAGTTGCTTACTGTTGTGCCTCGGAAGGGTGTAATTTTAGGTCCAGAAGCCCCTTTTGGAATTCATTAAAAACGCTAAGGGACTGATGTCAATTTTTTTTGCCTTGCTGCTTACTTTAATACTTTAATATTTTTTGAGTCCATGGAAAGACTTGTCTCTTTCTGACAATCAGTGCCAAGGCCCTATGTGAACCTGTCAGTGCAAAAATGTGTATAAATTGGTCTGTTCTCTTGGAAAGATTGTCACAAAAGATGAATAAAAAGGACTCTATCTATCTATCTATCTATCTATCTATCTATCTAGTGGATTCTGTCTTCTAGGGAGAATCTAGTTTAGCACCTCTGGAAAGTATAATGCGAAAAATAAGAAATCACAGTAAGAGAGAGTTCTACCAAAAGTCTAATTAGGGTGAGAGATATCTACAGTGAAATATGACACTACTAATTTTTCAGAAAGGGCTGTCAGACAAAATAGCTGTGCTGTCTATTTGTCCTAGGAAGTTTCAGGGTGTCACACACACAGGGACATCCAGAGAAAATAATGGTTGAAATGTGTATGGCACCTACTGTACATTATAAAAGGCGTATTTTCATGGTAAAGAACATGGAAAGAAACTTCAAAGTGTAAAAATTCACTGAGATTATGGGCATCTGATCACTTAGAGCACGAGTCTGGCACCCTTCCACAAAAATTGAGCAACATCCTGCTTTGACCCAGATTATACTACTCTGATTTATCTTTGGCA
The DNA here is from genome assembly GCF_000455745.1 of Alligator sinensis. Taxonomy (NCBI): domain Eukaryota; kingdom Metazoa; phylum Chordata; order Crocodylia; family Alligatoridae; genus Alligator; species Alligator sinensis. The sequence continues at coordinate 1,159,937 of NW_005842442.1, read as the reverse complement.
GTTTATTATTCTGTGAATACACGTATTAAGGTCAGTGGTACTTCACATGGAGTGAAGTGCTTGGAAATGAAAGTAAGTGCATTATAATCCAGACTTTTCTGAATAGATTAATTTAAAACACATGCTGGAATATATTATCTTTTCCACAATATTCTACAATACTCCTGCCAATATAGATTGGTAGAGATTACATCCATATTGTTGCCCATCTACATCTTACATTCCAACCATTATACTACTTAACTACTTGCTGACATCTCTGCCTTTATTTTTTCCTTCAACACCTTGTACTAGTATTAGTTCTAGTACTTCTAAGATCCTTTTTTCTTCTTAGATATTCCCAGTATTGTGCCAGTTTGTACATCTAGCAAAGGCATAAACAGCATTTTTAGTGCTATCATTAGGCATTATGTTTCAAAGATTGCATAGACATTAGGGCTGGAAGGGAGCTCAGGAGATCATCAAGTCCAGCCCCCTCCCCCAAAATAAAAAAGACATGTTCTATGTCTTTAATATTTAGGAGTTGGAAAATGCTATATATAATTATTTTCTCTTTTCCCCATCTTGCTTTTCTTTACTGTTGTGTTCATTTTTATTCCTTCTTCTCATTTGCCTGCTAAACCACTCCCTTTTCTCACTTCCTGTTAATCTTCTTTCATCCTTTTTTTTCCTCCGGCCTATGTTGTCCTTTTAAAAATGTTATTAATTCTCATTACGTCACGTTTTCCTTCTTTCCACCTTACTCTGTCTGCTCCACCCCACTTTTCCTTTTTTCCTTGTTTTCATTCCCTGCATGTGCCTGGATGCAGCCTAAGAATATGATAGAAAATGATGGAACTATTTCCCATCCCTTGTCTAGTCAGTGGGGGCCAAGCTTTTTCACAGGAATGCCACAAATTAAGCCTTGCACCCTCCCCAACTCTGATCACCTTCCCTGGACCCATTTGATGCTGTTTTCTGCTTCCTGCCCTGTACTCCCTGCTTTAGTTACCATTATGCTTTCTGATCCCAGACCTATCTGTTGCTGTGCTGCCTGCCCTCTCCCCAGGGCTGTCACATGCCACACACAGAGGTTACCTGTGATACTTGTGGCACCTGTGCTGCAGGCTGGTTGTCCCCATTCTAGGTAATTTTGGAAAAAGTAGCTCATTCTGTCTTATGACTTATACTATTGCGACAAGTCTTACTGTTAGCAGTGCATCAAATCCCAGACTCTGCAGAGCGAGGTTGTCCTGCTCAGGACAGTGCATGGGTAGGTAACATTACTGTATGGCATTGGTTTATAGACACAGAAAGCAGATAAAGTAATCAATATATCAGACCACAACACTAGAAAGCAGCTTTTGCAGTAATGAAAAAGGAAGAAATGAAAGCAAAGAGATGTATGCATGGCGGATGAAAGACAGATATTGAAGTGTGAAGAGAAAGAAGGATGAGAGTAACAGTAGAACATAGTACTGGAGATGACCTTCAGTAATTGAGACTAGCCCACTACGATTTCAGGTGACTATGTTATGTGTCTGAACCTCAAGCTAAAAACCATTTAAGTTTCCTGCTATCACTACTTTTGTTAGAATCTGATTGCAGATCCTCACTTCTGTGATGGGTAGAAACCTTTTTCTTATTTGCAGCCTAAAGCATTCTTGGGCAGTTTATACCCATTTATTTTTGCATCAGCATTGTCCTTTACCTTAACTGGCTCTTCTTTCTTTATGGAGTTGTTTGATATACTTTAACCCTGAACAAAATACAGAAGGGCTTCCCCAATTTAAGCATATCTTTGACTTGTTATCTTTTGTGACATTTTTGCTATATCCTATTGTTCATCTCTCCACTATGTTCAAACCTCCCATAGACACTTCTTTGCTGGTCTAGAAACCTGAAAATCTGCTGCATTTACCAGAGCACAAAATGGGAAGAGGTGTAGAACCTGATTTTCAAAGGAATTTATGCTTTTTAACATGCAGATAGATACCCAGTGGGATTTTCAAAAGTGTCAGCACACCTAACATCCATTACAATCAAGCTGAGTTAGGTATGTCAACGCTTCTGAAAAATCCAGTCAAATTAATTTTTGAAAATTTTACTCCTAGTGAAATTCAAAAGAAAACAAGTTAAGATACATTTTTTTATGAGCTGTAGTGGTGTTGGTATATATGGACCTAAATTAAATTTGCTCATGTATGAAATGAAGCTGTCTCGCAAAGCATGTTATCTAGTTTATTGGCTTGATGTATAGCTTGTCTAAATAGGTCTAGTAATACTGACTTCAGTGGAGCTACGTCTGTTTTACAGTCACTGAAGATTTGGTCCTGCACCTAGTTATGTAGTATAGGCAGCAGAAATAAGGGAAAAGACTGGGAAGTGAAGGCAATAATGGAGAAAGGATTAGTTGTGCATCCCTTGAATTCCCTGTGGTTATGGCAAATGGTAGATTTTCAATGTTTGTTACATTAATTTCACCCTGAAAACTGTATAATAGAGTTCTCGGAAGCTACTAAGTTAATAGAGACATAACCTAACATCAAATTAAGTTGGAAGTGTTCTGTGAAATGTTCAGATTTCACAAAACATTTCAAGTTTAATTTTAAGTGTACTGAGTATCAATGTTCCAAACAGATCAAGCTGATCTGAACCATTTCTATTGGACCTCTCATAATATCTACATTGTTTCGGGGATAAGTGAAAATTAAAAAAAAAACAAAAACCAAAACCTCTAGTCATAACAAAACCATTAGGAGATAGAAACTGAGTATTTTGGCACTAATTAGCCCCTCCAAAAAGTCAGTCAAGATTGGCTTGTGCCTATGTACCTTATAAAAACTAGGTTTTTTAATGTAATTTGACTTTTTGCAGCTAATACAGCCAATACAGCTGTATTAGCTGTAAAAAGATTTCTATGTATAACAAGTTTGAATAATTTAAAATATGTCAGAATGGATCTAGAAGACATTAAATGTTTCACAACTAGCCAAGAAGGACAGTACAGTGGTTGCAGGTTCATGTTAGTTATCTGAGGGGAAATATATGAAAGATAAAAATCCAATTACTTTTTAGACACAAACTGATCTTAAGATAAAACTCATACATTTCTTTTATCTCTGTTTCTTCTGTAGAATGGACAACATGTTTCTTTATATTCCCATCAAGGGGAATGAGGAGCATGGAAACTGTCTAGTATGGCAGCAGTGTAAAGTGACTTTAATTTAGTTGAGAGAAGAAAACAGGTCAGTATACAGTGAAAGGCTATCTTAGATGAGATCCTCCCTATGCCATTAATAGCTCCATGAATGTTTATAAAAAGCTGTTCTCACCTTAGTAATCTGTCATTGGTTAAGTCTTAGGGTCTGGCCCTGTAACTACTGAAATGGTCAGCTCTCTGTGGCCAGGACTGCTATTTTCTGTTCATCACTTAGCATACTCGGCTATTTTGATCATCACTTAGCACACTGGGCTCTTGGTCACAATAATATGTAGGTGCTAATGGAATACAAATAACAATCTTCAGTATTTATATGAAAGACATTGGAAAGACTTCTACTGATTTCAGTGAGCATTGAATCAGGTCTTGAATGATATGCCTACATCTCTAGGGCTAGATGCAAAGCAGCACTTAGTAACTAAGTAACTTAAGTGGGATCTAAATGCAGCTTAGGTGTGTGTGGAAAAAAAATCCTGAAAGTCCCACTCAGCTGTCACCTGACCCCTGAGGACCTAAATGCCTTAATTTTTTACTTGAAAGTTTCCCATGTGCCTAAAATGACACCTCTGCATATGCTCAGAATTGCAACAGTCTTAACAGGAATAAGCAACTAGGGGCCTAGATTGTTCCTAAGTCTACCGAGGATCTATAAATTAGGTATTTCTCTGCCTGAGTTTCCTGAGAAGATTAATTTAGTAGGCATTTTCAGCATCACAAAAAAGCTGTGGGTTGGTGCGACTACTCAGTAACTTGTATAAACAATACTAAGTTGTTTAAAAATTGTTTATAAACTAAATAACGACTGTGCAGTCAGCATCTCATGTAGATGCAGCCACAGAGTATTGCTGGCATTGGATTACAATAAATGAAATCATCAAACATTGTAAACAGCAGACTATGACCAGTCATCTTTGCACTGTAAATCATTGAAGAGGTTTTCACAATTTATTATATTTTGGAGAAAAATAGAGCATTTTTGGACAATTTAGCAATACATTTTCTAGACCAGAGGTGTCAAACTCATCCCATGGTTGCAGGCTGGATCCTGACCTCAGGGATCCTCCGGGGCTGGATTTGGACCTTGGGACTCTTCCCAGGCCAGATCCATGGGAACAGCTGCAGTGCATCCAATGGTGGTGGCAGCAGGAGTGCAGAAGCAGCGGTAGTAGGGCTCAGGACTAGCAGCAGTGGGAGCTCTGGGCACAGCAGCAGTGAGGATCTGGGTGTGGCAGGGCAAGTGCATGCTTTATCTGTACAGCCCTCTCTTGTCCCCATGTTACTGATGGCAATGTCCACTGGGGCCTAGGAGATCAGAAATCTCTGGAAGGTCACAACCCCCTAACATCACCACCCAATTTCTGGTACCCTGCCTTTAGGTCAGTGGGCTGGATAGAACAGCTCTGTATGCCACATCTGGGCCACAGGCTGTACATTAGACACCACTGTTCTAGACCATCACACCTAGAAATAAAGACACTTACAGAGTACAAAATTTGTTAAGCACAATGCTTGAGGACTATGTAAATCATTCACCTTTAGCAAGATTTCAGGATGAACAGGGTAACAATCTGTTGCATATGTTGATAATGTGAAAAATAAATTTTATAGAAGTAAAATATAAAGTAGGAATTCTGGGGGAAAAGGTTGTAAACCAGCTCTTACCTGGGTAACCTTCTCTGTTACATTGTGCGTTCTCTCTTTCACCTTAGGTGCAATAATTGTTTTCTCTGAAGAAGGAGGAGATGAAGATTTTTTTTCAGTTTTGATATCTGAAAAGTTCAGGGTGAGTTGAGGAATTTTGTTGATGGTGCTGTATTTGTTGAGATTTGAATCTGATGTGGATCCCAGTAGACTTGACTTGATATGATTAAAAGGCCCTAAAATGGGAAATTGTACTTAATACTTGACAAATGGAGAGAAATAAAGAAAATGTCCACAAAGCTTAAGTGATATATCACAGAAATATGTATTTAAAATAGTATATTTGATACTATTTTACTATACAATTTGTTAATATTAGTAATAGTCTGGATAAAAAGAGAATTCTAACTATTAAAGTTTTGCTATTACATGTGTACACAATTACTTCCCTGCTACCCCACCACACACCTTACAATAATACATATAGAGTCAATGAATAGTAAAGTTGATGGAAGCTGTGTATATCTCTGCATAAGAGTTTTGAACCTGCTTGGTGTACTACATCACTATATAGGTTTATTTGTACAGGGATGCCTGTGCTAGCTGGATGCTCATAAGTATTCACTTTTCATTCTTTTGGCCTTCTAAACACCCAAGTCATGGGGGCATTCAGATCTCACTAGTTGGATACTCACTAGGCACACACTTATGTTGTAGCTTTTGTCTGTAAGATAACAAATTCCAAAAGCACTTCAGTGAATTAAGTAACATTATTTGAATATTTGCTCTCCTTTCAAATGTTGTATTTTAAACAGCAGTCAATTAACTGAACACAGACATGGTAAAAAACTATTAGTCATCTATTCACAGATAATTATAATGGAGAGAGACGGAAATGGCAGAATTTTTGAAAGAAAAGGTTAGTGTGATTGTACTAAAAACTTTTATTTATTCATTTCACTAAGGCATTTTAAAACTTGTGTCTGTCTTCATTTCCTAATTTATTAATAAACATGACATCCAGGACCATGGCTATGATACATCCATTGTGATATTTAATGTCTCTTATGTCCTTATTTGCATATAGATTCCAAGGCCAGTATTGAAATGTCTCAGTATATGCCTTTATTTGGGCATAGCCCTGTCTAACCTTTGATGAGCTGCCTCTGTAGGGTAATCATAATGAACGGGTTAGGCTTTCAGGTTCTTTAAACAGACAATGGGGAGACTTTGGTATAGCAAAAATGATTCACGTGTAGGCCCTGGGCACTCTGTACAGAGAGTGTGGAGTATTAGGTACCTCCAAAGGGTAATTAAAAAAGCCTAGTCAACAGTTAAACCACAGTAATGTCTCTGGACTACCTTCCCTAGAGATATGGCTCCTAGACCCTAGGGATTTAGAGGGAATTTCAACCCCTCTCTCCTACTTCCCACAGACTAGAACTCAGAAATCCTTCAACTCAAAGGACTGACATAATCACTAGGCCACAGAGATAAACTCCCTCTTACTTTTGTACACAGTATTGTCTGTGCATTTTTCATTAAGGACTCAGTGGTGAAAGATAAAGAACTCTGTCAGCAAAGAGCAGAACCCAGAACCTCCCATCCAAGGAGGGATTTTTAACCAGTTGACTGAAGAGAACTGCTCTCTCTTGTTTGTCTTTCTTCTCACCCAGCAGCTCTTTCACACTTAGTTGCCCCATGGCTCAGATGGAAGAGGAGGGATGGAGACTGCCCTAACCTCACCTCACCTCTTAACTTATAGTTTATAATATTTATAATATTCATAACACATATATGTATGTATGTTTGTTTATACACACACACACACACATATATATATATATTAAGGCTGTGCGAAGCTTCAGTTGCTGATTCGATTCGGCGGAGATTCAGCCTGATTCAGTGGATGAATCTCTGAATCTGAATTGAATCAGGAGATCCTTTAATCTCTCCGAATTGAAATGGAACCCTCCAAATCTATTCGAAGAGATTTGGAAAGATTCGGACATAGAGGCAGCTTTAAATGTTTTTTCTCCATACCTTTAGGTAATGGGCTCGTGAACACTGTGATGCTGGGGCACATGGAGTGTCCCACAGAAGCATGGCGGGGGGCTCCCCAGTGCACTCAGCAGCAGACCCGGAAGTGGACCAGGAGCCCTTTGGTTCACTTCTGGGTCTGTGCCCCCCAGCTTGGTGACGGGTGCCTCCTGGGTATGGTGGGGGGCAGCCAGGGTCCCCCTGCAGCCAATCACCAAGTCGGGGAGGCACAGGGTGGCCCCCAGTGTGCTCCCTGGCAGTCCTAGAAGTGGGCCGGAAGTACTTCCGGTCCACTTACGGCTTTGCCACTGAGTATGCAGGGGGTCCCCCTGTCCTCCTGTGGGATGCTACTTCACCCCAGCATCACAGCATTCACGAGCCATGCCTGGTACCTCGAGGTATGTAGAAAAAACATTTAAAGCTGTGTCTATGGCTGAATCTCTGATTCTCCAAATCAGCATCGAATCTTCAGATTCAGATTCAGCTGAACCAAATTGGGGACAGTGATCTGAATCAGTGAATTGAATCAATGTTCCTGATTTGGGCTGAATCTGAATTGAATGTGTCCCGTTTCTCACACCCCTAATATATCTAACTTTGCTAGAGTCAATAAAAATAACTTGGGATGAATTGACACAATAAACTGTATAGGACCCTGGAGATTCTGGCACTTAAATCAAGTCATCCTATTAATTTAAAATGAAAATATTCAAATAACTTGTCTAAATTAGCAAACTATTTTTTCATAGAATAGTATGTTTAACCTTAAAGCACATTGTATAGGTTAAAGTCAAATCTAAAGCCTACAAATTATGTTCTGTTTTTATGTAAGTAAAATTGCTAAAAGAATTTTGGAAATGTTCATTGAATGTAGATATTCATTAACACATGGTCTGCATTTCATGTGCTTAAGCTCCCAACAGTGGACCAGAACCTGATCTTCTTATTGTATTTTTATTCATGTTGTAGGCAAAGCTGGTGTTGACTTCAGTTGAGTAGGGAGCTCAACATTTGACTTATGTGGACATTGTGGAATGTTTCTACAAAACTTCTGTTTGAGAACTAATTTTCCAAAGTGTTGCTATAATTGTTATTCCCAACAAGATATTGTGAGACACGGGGATTCCTATAATATTGTCAATTGACACTCCATTTACCTTTTAGTGTTCTGTGTTATTTTAATAAGATTCAAGACAATTGGTTTTAAAATTATATAATTCAACTGCTTTATGAAATAGCAGTTTGAAGACAGGACTTTTCCATACTGCACAGAGGTATTTGCACTGATGCCAGATATGTAGCTGATTGTTACATAATTTATTCTTTCATTATAAATTTGGTTTGGTAAGCAAAAAAACCTATGCTTTCTACAGAATAATTTGTTTTAAAGAGCAGAACAAGAGGAGAGAACTGTACATACGTTTAGAGATCATGGGAGATCTCTAACACTGATTAGAGATCCAATAACTGTCTTAGGATGCAGTACTGGCCTCACTGAAGTCAATAGGAGCTTTCCTACTGATGACAGTGATCCAGGATTTTGCCCCTTGCACCATTCTGCCCAGACTAGGAGAGTTCTATGTGTCACAACCCAGTGATTTTGGTGCCTCGGCACGATGGAATTTTCCCGCCACATGAGAGCCTCTTGCACAGCAAAGGTTTTTGTTGCAACAGAAAAACCTCGGTGCAAGAGAGTTCCCGCCATTTGAATGCAAATTTGTGTCCCGCTATTGGCCAGTTCTAAATTATTCCTACATGGCGGCTAGTAATTGGCTTGCTAGCCGTTTAAAATTTCGTGCGACTTCCGCCCAAGTCGGAGAACTTTGAGCACGCTGCAGAGTGCCTCTAAAGAGATCTGACTTGTGGCTGAGCTGATCGATAGACTGATCACCTATCGATTCTTCTCCCCGTCGCCGAGCGCAATCCTTGACGTACCCTTTCCCCACCGGCTTAATTTGTGGACGGATTAGCTGGCCTGAGCCTTGCCAGCTGGAGCAACTCACATAGTTGTTCAAACGACCGGACCATCTGTGTTGCGGCTACAAGCGGCGTAAGTAAAGTTTTTGCAACCATTAAGCTTTGTCTGTCTCTCCCTTCACCAGCCCGCCCAGCGAACGAGTAAATTCTAAAATCCCCTCGAGTCGGCTCCGGCCGTCCGAGACACTATGTTTGCAGAGGGGAATAACTCTGGATACTTAGAGCACTGTAAGGATTTTTGGGAGCGATATCTTTTGTTGGACCAACTGCATGGTTGGGATATAGTCAGATGAGCTTTTGTGTATAAGGCATTTTTCATCAGGTCCCCATAATTCCTGGACCATCATCACTCTAACATTTCCATAGGGACATTTAAGGTATGCAAGACTCATAGGCTACAAAAAGATGTCAACTTTGTGATTGGATTAGTTGGGCTGGTGTGCATCCTGGCAGAGCTGATCTGATAGATGGGCACCTGGGGCTACTCTCCTGCAGGATCAGAGCATTCCTGGGGATTCAGGAACATGATCCTGTGGAACAGGGGCCCTGAGTACATGGCTCTCACCCAGGGCATGAATCCACACCCAGGGACTGGGTATCTGAAGCCCCTGGAGTGTCTGCCTACGGCAGCTTGAGAGCCCGGACAGCTCTGGGCTATCTGCACTCTTGCACCATAAATAAACAGACATCTGTTGTGAAAAGGAAGCACAAACTATTAATAGGAATAATTGTGCTCACAATTTGTGGTATCTGTGGCCCATTGAGAAGCAAGGACATCTATTTGCTCAGTTTGTTTGTAGCATAAACATTTTTATGGCAGCATATAGAGTTTAGGTCCCCCTATCACTAGGTAGCAGCTGATCAGGGATTTGGGGTTTAAGTGTCTCATTTCCAACTAAGTCCTGCTTTAGGCATCTAAGTCTTTCTTGGATCTGGTCCTTAAATCTTTTATCGGATCAACCCCAAGTGAATTAACTCTGTCTATGAAATAGCTTTATTACAGTGATTCTTTTTGTTGAGGATTGTCACAACCTATGATGTATTAGAGCTGTTTTCAACTGCACACTAGAATATAATCTTGCTTTTTATCCTTTGGCTTTAAAAACAGATGCAAGGTATAATATCTGATTGATGGTGAATTAATATTAGATCATTAAAGACATTACTGGCTTAAATGTAGCCTAGGCTGGTAGTTTCTAAAAAATTACTACCATCTGACAGATACTTTATTCATTTACTAAATGGACAGATGGCCATACCAGGAAGGAGGGGGAAAAAGCAAAGCAAAGGAAAACTAGAAAAAAACCACCATAGATACTACTTGGCACCCTGGTTGACAGTTTAAGCAGACATGTCAGGGACTAAATAATCATGGGGGATGAAAGGGCATTGCAAAGGGTGCCACTCTAGATCAGGTTTGAGATATAATTTCTGGGGCATTGTCACTAACTGTGCTGCAACTCTGCTATGTATTATAGTGGACTTTATACTCTCCTCAGTTGTCAGTCCATCACCTTTCACCAACAATAAATTCACTTACAAAATTGTTTTACAGAACAAAGACACTGTACTATATTTAAAACTTTGCTGACATACACAAGAAGCAAATGTAGTGACTTCATAGTTCACTGGTAATGAATTGCTTACAGAATCTAGCTCATGCATTGCATGCAGTTTAGAAAGGAGACATTTTACCAGGTACACAAACTTTTGCAGCATGCAAGAAGTCACAAACTAAATGGTTCCCAAGTGTAGCTACAAATATTGCAACTGAACTCATTTTTTGGATGTATTTTGCAATAAGTGTTTTCTAGAAGTGGAAGAAGAAGAAGATAGGGAATTAAATCCAAATTGCATATGAAAACATAGCTACCATTTCCTACCATTGTTCTGGTGAACAGAAATAATCTCTGACTATTAACATACACAACTAAGAATTAGTTCAACATGAAATTGGCAATGATGTTCATGCATGCACATTTTAATAACTACATTAAGCTTGAAACCATACCCCCTGCCATCCAGGAGCGTGAAACTAGTTTTAAGGAGACAAAAGAGGAATAAGTGAAGAGGCTTCTACATGGGTCCTGATCATTATTTAATTTTCTTTACTTGTAAAGCGATTAAATATAGTGGAACTGAGTTCCTTGTAACAATTGATTGTTTATTAGGGCACTCTTTTCACAGGTAAAAATCCTTGTGGCTTCAGTAGGTGTTTTACCTGCATAAGAACTGCATCACTGAGTTAGTTAGATCACTTACTCTCTGCTTTAAGAAATATTTTTAAAAGAATAAGTATGATCATTGTTTAACTATTCCTTCACTTTTTCCAGGGAGTGGAAGTCAATAATCTGGGACACTGGTTGAGGGAGTAATAAAGTCTCCAACAAACTAAACAGGGATCATTTCAATAATGCATCCAGCTTTTTAAAGTCACCATGAGAATATTATATTTGTACATTTCATACAGCAGGCAAGTTATCATGCCAAAGGGTATGGCAGCTGGAACAGTGGATAGTACATTTTATATGAATACATTACCTTTTACATTGCGACCATTGTCTGGTTTTCAGCAGAATAAGAACAAAGAAAAGGAGACAAAAATTGAAAAAAAATCTAAAATCTACATCAAAAATGCAGAACATATTGGCTGAAACATGTATTTGATTGGAGTTAAAATATTTTGTATCAGCGTGATTGGATAGGCAGACTTCTAATTAATATGAAATCAGTTTTAATGTTTAACAACCTTCAGAAGTGATGAGGGCCAATATAAATACAGACAGTTTATACTAGCAGCAAGATTCCAATGCATTATTTCTCAGTTGTCTTGATTTTGAGAGTGTTATCTCAGCACTGAAGTTTGAGACAGCCATCAGCATATGAAGTGGCAAGGAATAAGGTTCTATTAAATAAGCATGTAAGGTCAGCTTTCTGAATATATTTAGAATATATTTAGACACCTAACAATGCACATGAAAGGATTTGGGTGTTTTATTGTTAACATTTAAGTATCTGGACTTCATGGCTGTATCTGCAGCCTTGAATTACGAATATAGATTTCCTCTATAGAGCATGGGGAATGTTATGTACCTCAGGGTGGGATTTACAAATCAACATGCTGAGCAGGGAGCTGCCCAAGATAGCCAATAGGGAAATACTGAGTTTGGGGGTGTCTTATATCTTGCCCTTATTCAGGACTTAGGTGTCTTACTCTGGGCAGCATTCTTCTTCAGCCCAGTGGATTTTCTCTGCTTAGGATTCAGAGCCCTGGACTATTTCCTGGTGTTAGGGGTATAAACCTATCTTTCTAGACACAACCAGATGATGATGAGGAGATACCATCACCTATTATATAACAGGCTACAGCACTGGGGAACAACCTTTGTGGCAGGTGTGTTACAAATTAGCCCCACATTACACGTATTAGGGCCTGTGTGTCACTCAGTCAGCTGTCAACTTTTAACTTTAACTAGTTAAAAAAAAGGTTAACTTTAACTTTTTTTAAAGTACACGTTAAAAGTTAAAAAAAAATTGAAAGCTGGCTTTCTCAGAGTTTTTCCTGACAAAGCCACTTCCTAGGACTTACATTGAATGATATTTCTTTATTGAAACTCTAGGACTTCTTGTTTGAGAGAGTAGGGTGCCTTCCTATGAGAGATGGTCGTTTGAGAACTACAAATCCCAGAGTTCCTTAGTTCATGCTGGCATTTTCTGTGCATTTGCAAAAGTCAACAGGGCAGCCAGTTGGCTGCAGGAGATGGAGAAGCACAAGCAAGCAGAGACATTGATCCCAATAAGAGTGGGAGCAAGTAGTGAGGATGAAGCAGATGATGACTTTTTAAATTTTAATGAAGATCAGAACCAGCAGCCCAGGGCCCAAGAATTTGAGCATTACTTCTCATCTGTGAGAAACTTATCTGAAATGTCACCTACTATGAAAAAACTATTCATTTGTTATAACACAAGCATCTCCTCATCTGCCCGTGTAGAGCGATTGTTCAGTAGTGGGGGCTTAGTTTCACAAGACAGAAGAGGAAAATTGTCAGACATAAATTTTGAAATGCAGCTTTTGCTGAAGTTCAATAAGCATGTTTCAACAGTTTCTGCTTTGCAGCTGAACATTCTTTTTCTCATTTAAACTGATTTTCTCATTTCAGTCTAATTTTGATTTTCAGACACTTTCATTATTTCTAATTCATATGTATTTCATACCCTTTTGTTACTTTTTGAGCAATACAAATTTAACAACAGAGGTTTTCTGTGGAAACAGCTTTCATTTGTCACCTGGCCATGGATATCTCCTTTTTGTTATTCTGGTATACTTATATGATGCATTGACTTTTACAAAGTACTTCACATGGAGAGGGTGAGAAGGATCTAACATTACATAGGTATTGGTAAATTGTTATTCTGAAAACTGTATGACAAGTATAGCATTGTTTTCAGGTAAAGCAGGGTGAGTTCCAAGTAAATTAATGTGCTTCTGTGGGCTTATGGAAAAGAAACCCACTCATTGCATTTGAAAATGAAAAATAACGGTACGAGGCAATTCACCATGTTTCACGCATTTCTCACAAATCAACTTAACTTTTAATTAGCTACTCTCTTTGTTACTTACCTTTTAACTAGTTGAAAGTGGAAATATTTAACTTTTAACTCAAGTTAATTTTAAAGGCTGCTAACTTTTAACTTTAACTAGTTATATTTTTCATAAACTTTTCCCATGACTGTAGGGATGTAAGTTCATTTTGCAGATCTACAGTCTAGGGTCCATCTTAAAAGTTTCCAGGTGCCTTAGAGCAGACCCAGTAAAGGACTTAAAGCCTACAAGTTAGGTTCTGCAGTGCCTAACTTATATGTAGTTGGTCTCTGCAGTCCCTGCATGCCTGACACAAGTCGTTTTGGTCTGTGGGTTACCACATTAGAAATCAGTGCATTAGTTTTTATATAAATATGGATTGTTATTTAAACAGGGTCATTTTCCACTGAAGTGACCTTGTAAAAGTAGGGATGCATGTGAATTGTGACTTCTGATTTCAGTAGCAAATAGACTTTATCTGTGAGCAAAATTATGGACCAGCTCCTCAGCCCCTGCTGTGGCCCAAGGGCAGTGACTAATATCCCTGGCAGACAGTTGGGGATTCCAATTGTGCTGGGAAATCCCAGCCAGCAGGGAGCTGGCTTCATGTCATCTTCTTTTATATTTTGGCTCTTCTGTGTAGGTGGTAAGTGTGGAGCATAACCCCACTGATGTAAATGGTGCCTGGTGGGCTGTTATCAATTGTGGAAAATTATAGCAGCACAGAGGAGTAGGGGAACACAGAGACAGTTTAAAGCTTCTCTCATGTCCTCAGCTCTAACAAGGAATCAGTCCAAAGATTTTTCCTAGCCCACCATATGGCCATGTTCTTCCTGTGTCATTCATTGTCAACAGTCATACAGATTCTTCAGGTTGAATCAGGCCCTCAGTTTTATCTGCTCAAAAATGCATTCATCTTTAGTTGATTGCACAGATGTTACTGACGGCACAATTGAAAGACAATAAATTTAGCTAAATGTATTTGAGACCTAAAGTGGCCTGGAAAATTTAATATTACTGGCACTAGCATTTGAGATGGAAAGTGTCCACCTTCAGTTTGAAAGCTGGTCAGGTTTCTAAACCAATTTCCACTCTTTTCACTTACAGACAGAGTAATATTGATATAAAATTAGTGAAATTCACTCAAATGAAGATATCTGTACTGCCACTTATACTTCACCTTTTAGCACAGAACTGAAAGCCAAAATAGTATGTATAACCTCAGTAGTTGTAAAGCACATAACGATAAGCAGCTGTATGGCATTAAACAATTTTGTAATCTCAAACACCCTTTCCTTCTATGCTGAGCAAATTTGAACCCAGCCAGATTCCTGCAGCTACCACTGAGCTCTATAACTTTCTTTTAGTTGTATTAGGTTTCTCTATTATCATTTGAACTGGAGGAAATAAAAGTGTTTAAAATCTGAAAACTACACTTTGATTTTAGTCAAGACAAAAATGTTCATTTCAGGTGGTTTTGTAACATTTCAAATTATTGACAGTCTAGTAGCATTTTAAATAGTTAAAGGAAATACATTATCCTGAGCTTTGGATTATCGTTAGAACAGAAATGTTGCTGATTAAGGAATCAAGATTTGACTCAACAAAATTGCGCATTATCTGCATTTACAATTTCATATGCTGCAGGTATATTACTTGTAGCATGTATCAAAATATCTGAACTGGGATGGGCCTCCTCATTGAACTCACATAAATAATCTTGTTGTATTAGATGGCTTTATGTTTTATTAATGCAAACAAAGGGAGTATGGCTTGACTCATTAGCTAGAAGTTTTACTATGAGGCGGGATTAGTGATGGTTATTAATCCTAATATAATCTAGAGTCATCCTGCTGGTTGAAACTATTCTGCGGCACATATTTAATGTTGCATATGTAATGTATAAAGCTTTGGCTCTTTTAATTTGAGTCGTCTCTTGCACCTGTACCAAGTAAAATAAAATGAAAATGCTCTTCACTTCTATCACTTTTACTTGGCACAAATATAAAGGACTGCACTAGGTACAAGGCAATGGAAAGTAGGTTTGTGTTTTCAGGTTATAATCTATTGCAATAGCCATACTAACTAGTGTACGGTCTTCTTAGTTTACTAAGTTTTCTCTCATTGTGGATTTAAATCAGGGAAAAGAGTTATCATGTGCAATCTAGCTAGAAAATACTTCCTTCTCCATGGAATTCTATTAATTAATTCAGACCAATAATGTTATAATACATTTGCATTGAATTAAAAATAGTAGCTGGGAATTATTTTAGTCAGAGCTCTGAAAATAAAAAGTCATCCTATCATTTTCTACAATTTAACTTCTATAGGAAGTGATTCTATTCATCATTAAACTTTCTTCCTGGCTCTAACAAAAGGCTGCTCAACATTTGGAAGTATTTAAGCTATGAATTATTTTTTTTCTAATGACCCAAACAAAATCCTAAAACAGATATTAGTGAACTATGGATATACTTGACTTCAGATTCTAATCTGATCTTTATAACTTGGCAGTGATTTAACCTGAAAACCAGCAAGATACAGTGTTTTGGGTTTAATTGAATTTTCAGGTTCATTTGAGCTGAAAAAAATCAGTCAGACTCCAAGACAAATAATAATGGGGAAATAATGCTTCTATAAATGTTCCAGCAAAACAAAAAAACCAAAATGTAATATACTGTTGTTATAATTTAGGAATGAATTCTTTCTAAAATATCTTTTCATGGAGGGCCAACTTCTGCTTTCTGCAACTGTAAATCAGGATAGCTTTAGTGAAGTAGAATTAATATAGATTTCCACTGATCTAGTTAAAGTAGAATTTTCTTTCAATTATATTATCATTAGTAAAGTGGCTTTTGAGGATACAAAAATATATTACATATGTATTCAGAATGCATGTTTAACATCTCGGCAAGGGAGAAGTTTGCTTTAGTTCTTTGGACTGCATAATGTAACATATTTTACAAATAACAGTACTGTAAAACTTTATAACACACCCACACAAATACAAATATTTACATAGCAAATATGAAGGCAAATATAAACTATATTTGCACAATGTATATAAACTGATATGTGTATGTATGCACACACACATATCAGTGTATATGTGTGTGTGTATGTATTGTGTATATATTATATATAATATATGTGTGTATGTATGCATATATCAGCACCCAGTGCTTTGCAAAAACAACATTTTGAATGATGACGTTATTTTAGCTGAGAACCATGTCACTGCCTCTATTGAGGCATGACATTTCTACCAGAAGAATCAGTGCTCTTCCAGTAGAAAGTCCCAGCATGCCAGTGTTCATTCAGTTTCTCACAAATGTGTCCTATCCACGAGAAAGATCCTCCACCGTGACACCTGCAAGATCTTGCCTGTGAGAATTTCTCTCACTGGAATGAACAACTGTCTGCTCAACTCTTCTGTAACTGGGCAGAATGATGCAGCAGCTTACCCTGCGTCTTCTCCAGGCCAGGGGGATCCTGGTCTGGTG
>NW_005842442.1:1127973-1142961 GCF_000455745.1 Alligator sinensis | reverse complement strand
GTGAAGATGGGGTGGCATTTCCCTACCGCTTGACTCCTTCTAATCAGGTGAGAAGTCCAGCTGCAGCTTCTTCCATACTCTCCCCAGACAAGGGGACCTGGGAAATGTGCTTTCTGTGAAAGGTATGGAAGCTGTTCCCTGCAGTTGGACTCTTCTCGTACTCAGGAGGAGTCCAGCAGCCATTGCTCTCCTAGCCTTCCCCAGACTGTGACCTCAGGGACCCCAGTCTAGAGAAGGCACTTGAAGCAGAGGAAGAGGGATGTCTTTGGGCTGGAATACCTGCATGCTCCCTATCTTGGGAAGATTTCCCAGAAATTTGCAGCAATAGAAATGAATGCCTGTCCATGGCCACTATTTATTGGATAAGTCCAATTCAGATTATTTATAAAGGGTGAGTCCAATTCAGATTATTCATAAAGGGTAAACAAGAAGGCAGCCACCTTAGTAAACACTAACTGTACAATACAAATTTAAAATGATACAGCTTTCCATTTTCTTTTTTCTTTTCTTTTTCTTTTCTTACATTTGGGATAGCATTTATTTATACTTCATATGCTGATATATGCAATAAAATAGTAGCAATCTTTTTGCAAACAAGCTAACAAAATTTATTAGATATGTTTTTGGTTTATAACCTGAAAATGAAGTCTTCCCATGCATAGAACTCTTCTTGAAAAACACAAACACTCCATGTTTGAACAAACTGTAAGATTAGCTAATATTGGAGATGATGTTTCTATATTAATAGAAGAGGATTCATGAGAAGGGCTGTCTGACTTTACTTAATGTGGGAGAAATAATTAGAAGGAATAACTTCATATTCTGTTAATTTTTCTATTGATCTCAGTGCTAAGTGAACATCCAGTCATTCAGAGGTTTGATTTCTCTGGAGGTCTGCAGATGCAGAGCTCCCTTCTCGTAGACCAACTAGGATTTTCCTCCTAAAATGAATTTTTATGACAAGCTTACGTATGTGTGACACAGAGTTTGTCATACCTAGGAAATACTGCAGGCTGAACACTTACAAATATTTCCACAGATGTTAGCTTGAGCATGCCTATGTTGAAAATTACATGTGCTGATGTAGCAAAATGGCCAGTGTCATGGAAATGTTATATAGGGCCTCTACCAGACAATAACCAGCTACTTAAGTCTTAAGCAGTAACCCAGTCACAAGTTAATGCAATTAATGGTGTGATAAAACAAGGAATAAACCACAAAGTTCTTCCACAAACTGGGGGATGATTCCCTTTATGCAATGTGACCAGGCTGACCAGGGCTCCTAGCCTTAGGAGCAATTGGGAGTCCTTGACTCCCATGGTCCCTGAGGCTAGGAGTGCTGATCAGCTGATAAGGGTGGAAGGTCTGGTCCTTTAATATTTTCTTAACGTCATTTTAATTGTGTTTGTAAAGTCTATTTCACTTAGCTTTAAGGAACAATGGTTTTTAGATAGCCATATACAAAATTGCCTTCTCTACTATATCACAGAATAGTTATATATTTTCCACTGTACCTTCACTTGCGTGACGGTCCCTAAAAACGTTCTTGGGGTGGATGTTAAATCCTTCTATATCATGTACTGAAGATGCTCTTCTTATACTACATATGCTTTCCTTCGATCTGGAATGCGTTACTGGAGTACTTGTCTGTATCATTTCAGGGTAAAGTCTGTCCCATTGCCGCTTAGGTGATGAATGGTCAAGAGGTCCTGATATATTAACCAAAGGAGAACATTTACTAGGCTGTATCAGTGCTTTTGTATCATCCGCTTCAGAAGGGCTACAGCTTTCTTTTGTAGGGGTTTTAAAGTGCTTCATAGCCACTGAGTCATCACTGTGCTTAGATGAATCAACTATCACTGCATCAGGGTCTTCCTGTGGTAAGGACTGTTTTCTGTATGTTAAAAGTCTCAGTCCAGGTAAACGGAAACCGAAGAGCTTGCCTATATAGGAATGTATATAGAAAAATTAATTACTAAAAAATAACGACTTGTAATATGTATTTTTATTCTCTCAAACATCTTTACTGTTAATAAGAACACCAGCCACAACTAATCTTATGAACAGAATGTACAACTTATAAAATATGTATCTGTAGGTTTACATTAATCTTTTTTGATAGTTTTATGCTTCAGTCAAACACCAGTTGTTTGTGCTCAAAAGCATCTTCATGCATTTTACAGGTCAGACTAATGATTTAATAGTCCCTTCTGACTTAAAAATCCGTGAATCTATCAAAGACTGATATAACATGAAATTGCTGCATTACTTGGTAACCGTATCCTTAAAGGATACTTGTAATATTTGTTATCTGCTAAATTTCATACAAACTAAAATTTACATTTGCTGTTTCATCCAATTTGATTTGATCTATAAATTAAATTGGAAAGATATTCATCCTAATTTTACAGAAAGGAAAATGAAGTTCAATTTCAATTTTATCATGATCCCAAAATTTTATGTTTATACATTTAACTGACTCACTTATCTTGCTAGACATTTAAAAAAAATTAAAAAGCCAAATTCTATCCTCAGTTGAACCAATGCAATGCAAATATCTTTAGTTCATTTGTACAGAACTGGGTCTAACTGGATTTAGTGGGCTTAACTGGGTCTAACATTGAATCTCATGGTAGACAGTATTGAATGTTACAGAAAATTAATGAAGCTATACCACAATAGAAATTTCAGCAGCTAAGAGAGAAAGCATACAAATGGAGCGATTAAAGAGAATATTTGATGAGAGATTTTAAAAATAATTCAAATAGAAAAACAAAAATAGTTTTTCAAGTACTATGTAGCCCAGCTGGCAAATGGAAGAAGAACTAAGGCCTTGACATATAGATAATGCAGCAACACAGGTTACCAGAAGAGCTGGTTCAGAAAGCAAGAGCCATCATGAAAGAAATGAAGTGATAAAAAAGTCAAGTTTGCAGGTAGAAATAGTTTGACTCATGTCTGTCTATCCATCCATCCATCCATCCATCCATCCATCCATCCATCCATCCATCCAATTTTAGAATTGTATTTTGCCAACCGTTACTATAGTAATTCAGGAGTTTGCATGTTAAATCAATGCAAAAATGTTTTCCTAATGGATTTCCTAGAATTTCTGGCACTTCCTCCCCTTTTTGAGGTTAAAAAAACCCCTCTGTTTGTGGTAGGGCTTTAAATTTTGATTTTATTAAATCAGTTTTAATCACTGATATTTGTTGTTAGGCTCATTTTTAGTAATTTTTAGCACTTTAGATTTATGTGCTCATGCTTTGACTAATTGAGACACAGAATAGTGAAATGTTTTGAGATATTTTGTCTTTTAATGATGTGTATGCACAATAGCTAATGCAGAGAACATGATGGCTCAGCTTAGCTACTGAATTTTTCAAACTTGAAGAGCTATACAGTCAGTATTTAGATTCGTATTTAATACATTTAAGTCAGATTTCTCTACTTCATGGGAAATCCCCCACACACCCAGATATAAACTATACACTAAAATCTCCATTACCCCAAACAAGAGACAAAGATGATGTGGACAGCAACTGGAGATTTCATTTTTCAATCTGCAGAACAGGATTCAATAACAGTGTACCTTGGGAGCTATTTTGAAAGCCTTCTAACTTGGTTCTCCTAACATATTATGTATACTTGAGTAAATTGCCTACAGTTAAAAATTAGTGAAGTATATAAAAATCATTTTATAGCATTTTTAATGCACATGAAATTGAGTTACAAAACAGCTTATAAATCAATTTTGCAAGCTTATTTCACTGAAGGTCAAACAATTACTACAATTTTTTTTCATCAGTTACATTACACTCCTTTAATATACCATTCATAAGACTTCCTGGCATTAGATATTGTTAAAGGCTTTTTGCTGGCACTCTAGTTTAGTCATATTCATGGTGTTGCAGATGGTCTTTTCTGCATCACTAGGTTAATATGACCATGTTCGACTGCATTACTGATTTAGCTGTCTAACTGTAGTTCAGCTGGAAAGAATACACAGTGAGAATTTTGCTCATTGCTAAGACTTTCAGGCATGAAATAGAAAACCCAAATGAGTATCTCTTCGTTATTCCTCTTTCAACTGAAGGCGAGTGTCTCAAAGTTAAAGTCCTCATTTCCTGCTTTTTAACTAGACTGTTCTTTAAAATGGGAGTATTGTGGCTCATCTTTAGTATATGGATAATGAGCCATACAGTGTGCTGAATGTTCAGATCCCTTCTGCAATACTGCAGCTGAAGCTATCAGGAAGCTCATTCACAGTTCATCTGATTTGCATCAGACTTTCTTACTTAGTTCAGTGATACAACATAACATGATGCAATATTCATGGCTCCAGGCTAGAAGTTTCAGTCTAGGCAAAAGTGTCAGTGGGAGCTTTTCCAATATCAGAACTATGGGATCAGGTCCCTTTTTTTTTGTTTTAAACTGGGCAGTTCCAGTTTTAGACTTACATGCTGACTGAGCTAATTTTACTTATATCACTGAAGAGTTTCAGATGTAGCCAATTACTTCTGACTTTACTGGGAGTAGTAGACTGCATTATGCTTGAATGCTTAACATTTGATAAGAATTACATTTAGATCACCATGTTGCTCTTAGTGCTAAGTAAAGAGCAATGTGCGCCATTATATCCCAGGAGCTGACCTGGAAATGAGCTATATGCCAAGTCACAATTCCATTCCTGCCACCCCTTTCCTTACCTACACAATTTCCTCTCACAAGTAACTCTCTAATGGCCTACACTGGTTGCAGATTCATTATTTCTCCATGCTGTTTGCTGAGCTATCCTAGGTTCTGCTTAATGCCTGCCCTTCTTTACTGGTTAAATGTGAGATTACATGTTACAATTGGACTATATTAAAAACACTCAAAACTTGAACGATCACACATTAAATGTATTGTTACACATTTCAATTAGCATGTGCTAAGGAAGTTTAGGCTGCGTTAAAGTTAGCATGTGTTGTGAGCAGTCACATGTTAAAGGTTAATACCCTCTCTAATGCGCACTCCTAGAGGACTGGTGAGCAGGTACGTGACTAGGACCTGCAAAGCTGTCAGTGCTTGCCCTGCTGGTTGGCCCTCTATGGCAGTACAGGCTCCGGGATTGGTGTCCCACTAGAACCTGGAACCCCCTACCCTGCCAGCTTAGACCAGGCCCCAACATTTCTCCAGGCCATTTTGGGACTCCCCAGTCCCCCCGGCCCCACCAGCCCCACTGGGCCAGATCAGGGCATTTCTAGCCCCCTGGCCTGATCAGTCCCTCCCACCTGCTAGTCCGTCTGACCTGCATTGGGGCCCTGATCACTTGCCCCCTCATGGATGCCCCGAATCTGGAGAGTGGTGGTGGCAGTGATGGTGGCATCAGACAGGTGGAGGGGCTATCAGGAGGTTGATGGTATGCTGAGGGGTGATCCAGGGACAGAGAGGTGACCCCTGGTGTGGAGGGGGAAATCTGGGTATGGCGGGTGGGGTGGGAGGCTTCCTTCCCCAGCCTATGCTAGAGAGCCAGTGAGTGGTGCAGATATGAAGGAGACATGCATCTTCTAGCCGTGCCCTGCTTGCCAGCCTTCTAGTGGCAGGTATAAGCAGTGCATGTTAAGGAGGGTGTTAACTCTTAAATGTGACTGCTCACAGCATGTGTTAAATTTAACACAATCTAACATTTCTTAGAGTCAGCATGTGTTAATTGTAATGTGTAATCTCAACCTAAATGGAAGATGTGAGGAGAAGCAGCAGGGGGCATGTTTTTCCCTCAGGCTCAGATCAGTAATATGGAGATGCTAAGCAGAAGAGGAAAAGGGTATCTGGTATACGGTGACCACACCTATGCATGCGCTTATCTGTGGAGTAGACTAATTAGTTGTGGAGTAAAGCATCACCATGAGATGATATTAGGCCAGAGTAAACTAAATGATGCTGTGCTAAGATAGTACTGTCAGGAACAGTGTACAATGTTACATTGGGGTAATTTACTATAATTAAATGCAGATGTAGATGCTGCTGTGGGTTTAAATTGCACCTGACTCCTGCCACGTGACTCCGTACTTTCAGCACCCTTGTGCCCTAGCTCAGGGGTTTTCAAACTTTTTTAAGGTACACTTCTGGAGGAGCTCGGGGGCGGGGGGTGGTGGCCGGACATAGAGCAGGTGGGGTGGTACTGCCATGTGTGAGCTCCCCTCCACCTTGCATCCAGCCAGCCAGCTGGCACCTGTGTGGCCCGCAGAGGGGAGCCACTGCCCTTGCTCCCTCCCCCACTGCAGCCCTGCTCCTGGGAGGTGGCAGCATGGTGGCACTCCATCCCCACCCACCCGCACATACCTGCTAGCCCCTTTTCAAGTACCCCCAGGGGTACACTTACCCCCAGTTGACAACCCCTGCCCTAGCCAGCCCCTCCACTGCTTGGCAACACTACCCATACCCCAGGGCTTAGTGGCCCTGGCATTAACTCCTCTGCCATGGCTCAAACTGCCTGGGAGTAGTTTACTCAAGCTCAAACTGCTCTGGAATTTATTGCTTCAACTTAATTGCATGTGTAGATGTACCCTGTGAGTCTCTAGAGTAGGCACAAAGGGCAAATGAAGTGCTTGCCTGTAGTCTGTTTCATAAGAATTCAGGCTATTTCCCTTCAAATATATTTATTGGAAATAAAGGCACATTATTTTCCATGCTGAATTTTCTATTTTACCCTTTTCATGGCATCAGATGTGAAAAGCTGGAGCTCAAACCTAAAAGCATGTTCTATATGAATTAAAAAATGCCTGATTTTTTCATGGAACCTACAGGGTCCATCTACATGAGATGCTAAGTCGCTGTAGTGATGTGCTATGAACACATAGCATTGGAGGGCACAAACCGTGATGCCACTGCTATGTTGCCATAGTGACGAGATCCCTCACTATAGTGCATTGCTATGGTGATGTAGCTGCTAAAAATAACCATGTGCTGCCGGGACGGCAGAAGTAACTGCTGTTACTGCATCATCATTTAGTACTTCCTAAAGGGGCAGTACTTTAGAAACTACCTTTAGGAAGTACTAAATGACAGCACAGTAACAACTGTGCCACGGGGGCATGTGTAGATGTGCCTACAGTCACCCACTGGAAGAGAGTGTCCTTATGGTTTGCAGCACTTACCCCTTGCCCAACAAGCTATCTGTGCTACTCTGGAGCACTGCTTTCTGCCTAACTGCATCCAGCCACTTTTCTGACAATAAGCCATATTAAAAGGCCTCCTAAATGACCTTTCATGTCCAAACACATTTTGGGAGAGATCCATTGCTCCCTCCAGTGAAAATAGGTTTACATCTTTTGAATCTAAGATATTTAAATCCTTTCAGCCATTTCAGGATGGCTCCTTCTATAGTCACAAAGTGTGACTAGAGATTACATCCTTCTATAGTCACAGAGTCATTGAAAATGTGTTTCAATTCTATTTCTGTTTAAGAAGTCAAATAACTTTAGAGACAGCACTCTCCTTGGCTCTACATAAGAAATTACAGTAGCCCTACAGTCTCAGGCATTAAGAGAAGTGCTGAATGGAAATATATAAAGTGGATCAAAGGGCTTTATTTTCATGTTATGAAAATGATGAGGTTAGTGTCATGTTTTAAATTAAAGGTTGTATATCAACTTATGACTAAAGCTACTTGGAATAAGGTTTTTCTGTCTCCTGAAAAAAATGGAAAGTTTAATTTTTGGTTTTCATGACAACTAAAAGCCAAAAACTCAAATTTTGTGAAGCAACATTCTGAAAAAAAAAAGTTCAGATTAACAGTATTACTTTGCTTTCATACATTTGAAAATTCAACTTCAATTTTGGCTCCTTTATTCTGATTTTTTTACATAAACTGACAAACATTTTGAAACAAAAATAATTTTGCAATGAATAATTACTACTTTTCTTTTCTTTCAGGCCAAAATTTTGAAATGGCATTATTAATGAAAAATGCCCTGTAGTTTTTAAATGATTTTTTTTTTCAATGTGTAAAATTTTGTAAAAAAAAATTTTTTTTAAGTTTTATTCCAGTAGAAAACTATTGCAATGAGCATTTTCCAGGTAGCTCCAGTTAAAACTTTTGTTCTACTTCTCATAGATAGCTTCAGGTATGTACGTTTTTGTCTGAAAATGAAACACTACAGCAAAAAACAGATCTGACCAAAGGTTTCCTAGGTAACTTCATGCACCTAGGTGACAAGAAATTTCTGAGTCAATATTTCATGAGATTTCTGTATCAATAGAAGAAATTGGCATCTGGCCTGAGGATTCTCTGAAAATTCTTTAATATAATAATTGCTCAAACTATACATCCCTTAAATTCTCTAGGGTTAAAAATGCTTATTTACGTTGATGACATCTTCATTGTAACAGAGTTAGAAAAGTGCCTCAGGCCATTTTTGTGGCAGCTTTGCTCTTTTCATTTATTTTGGTGTCTCTCTCGTTTAGAGACCTATGAAGATGATTTCTGGCAGCTCAGAAAACACCTGTGAGCTTCTTTTTGACTACTTGGGCAAACCTAATGTGGTATGTCATTCTAGTCTCTCTCATTCTTCTGGATTTACCTTTTCAGAATCCCTAGATGGATAACTCCAAGGAACTAGATGGGTTCTGGTATGCAATAAGCATAATATCATCTTTCTATCAGGTCACAGCACTGTGACATCATACGTGATAAACTAGCGTAAGTTAGGGTTACCATATTCCAGTTCCAAAAAAGAGGACATCTGCCACATGCATGTGTGGTGGGGAGGGAGCGGGGTGGGGAGGGGTATATAAGTGTGAGGGGCACTGATATGTCAGTGCCCAGGCCCTGCATATTCCATTGCCCCTTGCTCCCAAGCCAAAGCCTGTCCAGCTCTGCTGCTGCCTGTCACTCCTGACCTGGAGACCCCTGGCCCTACCAGTGCCCTCCACTCCCAACCCACAGTACCCTGTCCCCCTGGTCCATGCTGGTGCCCCTCACTCCCAACCCACAGCCCCCCCCCATCCCTGCTGGTGCCCTTCACTCCTGTCCCACAGCTCCCTGCCCCACATTCTAGACCCACAGTCCCCATGCCCCTCACTTGCAAGCCACATCCCCCTGTTCCCTCCATCTCCTGGCTGCCCCCCCCTGCAACCTTTTCCCTGCAGTTGGCTGCTGCCTAAAACCCATTCCCCTCCACAAGTTGCAGTCCCACACCCCAGGGTGATCAGATGCTGCTGCAAGAGGAAGATAAAAAGTCAGGTGCTAGGACCCTGGGGTGCCTTCTCTGCTGTGGCAGAGAAGCTAAACTGAACTTGGTAGGTGCTAGGACCCTGCAGACATCTCCTCTGCTGCCAGCTGGCCACCCAGTTCCCAGCTGTAGCAGGTGCGCCTGGGCAGCTTCTTCTCCCAGTGTCTTTAGCCTCCCCCCCCAGCTCAGCTGAGCAAAATCCCAGACAGTTGATCAGATTTAAAAGAAATAGCTGGACAGAGATCAGAGGATCAAAAAAAAAGACGTGTCTGGGAAAACCCTATGTAACCCTAGTGTAGGTGGATCAGAGTACGTGGCTGATTAATCATAACATTTGGGACAGTATGTAAGAGTAAAGAATACAGCCTGACTGGTTCCCACACATCCACATTAATTGACTCTTTATAAGTAAGGTATAGATAGGATTCCAAAACTTCGTAATAACTAATAGACTGTCTAAGGGTTTAGACAGAAGTGCAGCTCCCTGCTGTAACTGCGAATGCTTTGCAGGAAGTGTTCAAAGTTGCAACAATCTCCTGGAACAAGCAGAAGTTCACTGTTGGTTCCAGTGGTGAGGGGAATCTAGCTGCTGGCTGCCACCTACAGCCAGTTTTCCCCTGTGAGGCTGCAAAGTTTTCAGAATGGGAGAGAGGGAATGGAGGAAAGGGAGCTCGTTCTAGTGGTTTCTCTGACCAGTGTTGGAGAGTGGGTTGGGTGAATTGAAGCCCCCACACCTTGGAGGGGAGGGGGCTCCAATACACCTGCCACACCCTCTAGCCAGGACTGAAAGCCCCCCTCTCTCTGCTCCCTTTTCCCACTCCCATTCTGATAACAGCTTGAGGCTGGCAGGTAGTGCAGACAGAAGTTACAGAAGATGCTTTGTTCTGAAATCATCTCATGCAATAAGAGTTCAGATTTTCACCAGATCAGCCATTTTTGTTGATGTCTGCAGCCATTCACTTGTGTTTGGTCATGGTTATAAACCACTTCCTACGGCCAGATCATGCAAAAATTTTCACTTCTGTCTGTGCCCTAAAGAAAGATTTGGTCACCAGCTTTTAGTCAAATAACACTAATTCTTTTGTGGTTGCAAGAACACAGAAGAATGGATAAAGCTAAATTCTCCATTCCCTAGAGAGGTCCAGAGGATCTGCATCTGTTTCCTATTTCTGGTATGTCAAAAAGGGATGATGAAAATAACAAATGGCTAACAGTTGCCTAACAAACATCTCTGACCATCAATCCTCCAGCCCATAGATTCATTCAGCAATGCAGCTGTTCTCAGGTTTCCCCCAAAGCTGGGCAAAGTGACCTTGCAATAGGAGCAGAGGAACAATTCCTTAATGAAGGATTTTCTAATGATTGTCAGGAGCTCATTCCAGGATTCAGGCTATCAGAAATGCATATGAGTTGCCCTAGATATTTTGTGAGGCTGAAGGAATACAAACTCATTCAAACCACAAATCTAACCAAAATCAAGAAACCCCCATTAAATTCCTCAAGCATAACTACTGTTAAAGGGGTTTTTATTCTGTGAATCAAATGGGACTCATAACCCAGAGGAAACAATTTCTTTTCAGGGAGTCCTAAGTAGTGAGTAGTTGGCTAAAGGAGCAGCAGATGTTTAAATGTGCTGTATGCAATGATTAAAAAAAAAGCTATTGCCATAGCATCTGCCTTCCCTGGAATCACCTAAAAATAGGTAAGTAAGCCATACTTTTAAAAGACTCCACTTGTGTCATGTGTCAGCTTTATCTTCATGACCCCCACATGCCATTTAAATAGCTCAGTGAAAAAGAATGCATCTTTTATTCCCAAGGGAAAATATTGCTTTTCTCTGTATTCTTTCATTGCCAGAAATTGAGTTAAAAATTAAAACATTTTTTCTCCCTATGAGGAAATAAATTGCTATTCAATGAAACAAAATGTCAAACATCACAATTAATATTAAGTACCCTGAGTTATTGAGCCAGCACTTTTTATTGTAATGATAGTTTTGAAATTTGAGAGAAAGAATTGATGCTATTTGTCATTTCCAATCTGCATTACCATTACCTAGATTACCAGACTTTATGCTGCATTGTTTCTGTCTATGCAGCCAGGAAGTGAAGGCCTGAAGCTGGCTTCTTTATTAAGCTATGTTTCAGAAGCTAATTCATATATCTGTACAGATGTCCACCATATGGTTTATTTCATCCTTTGGTAGATAATTTCTATGTTTTCATATCCAGGCAAATAAGCCGAAAAACATTACATTCTCTTTTGTATCAGCTTGAACTCAGCTTTAGTAGTTTAAGTGTTAGAACTATAGGCCATTTATACGCATATGTTTTGGTCCCACAATGCACCAGAGATCCTTTGCTTCAGAGCAGACTCAATCAAGTCACTGAGCAGCATTGCGTGCAGTTATATAAATAGTGAAATGCACATCAGTGCGCAGAAAATGGCAGCGGTATGCTTTTGGACTAAAGCACCTTTGATATGTTTTAATTCAAAAGCATGCCGCTGCCATTTTCTCAGTGGTGTAACACATTTTGCCACTTATACAACTGTATGTGTCACAGTGCTGGGTGCTTTTCAAAGTGCCCATTGCTGCGGCACTTACATGTGTGAAAATGCCCATAGTTCTTACTGGCCGCATCTACACGCTTACTATGCAGTAGCATGTTACTACTGCATAGTAGTGTTGCCAGGCATGAACCATGATGTGATGCTACTGTGCAGTAGTAATGAGCTACTATGCAATAAGGATCACTAGGCAACCATGCTGGGATGCTAGTGTGCAGTAACACTGGTTACTATGCAGTCATTTAGTATCTGGTTATGCAAGCAACTTATGTAGACACAGCCACGGAAATGAAAATTCAGAGGGTTTGGTAAGTGCTGACTTGCCCTCTTGGAAGATAATATAAAACTTAATAAGAGTTTGCAATCAAAGGAAAAAACCATGAGTAAAAGGATTTTATATAGAGATTTACCTGAAGAAGAGCCACTTGAAAGGTTGTTACCATCTGAAACACAATTAAACTAGATTTACAGACAGCATTAACTTTTAATACAAGTTAAGAAAATAAGCATTCAAGTGTGTGTACTCGACAAGAATTTCAGTTTTCTACACATTGTATAAGAAAATAAAAGAGGCTAAAATACTGTTCTAAAAGTACACTCTCTTTCCTACTTGCAAAATTACATTGTTAAATTTGTTGTATAAATAAAGGTCTATTTCCCTTTACAAGTATTAAAATTAATAAACTATCTTTACTGGAGCATCTGAAATTAGGCTTAAGGGGGAGTTATTTATGATTGTTTAATGACTTTTATAAAGCACTTTAAGATTAAAAACTTATGTGCTATTTAAATGTAAATTATGACCTCATATTAAAGAGAGGAGAGCTTTGTTAACAAAAAGTAGAATGATTTGTTTGGCAACTCCTTGCGGTAAGGGACCTGGTCTTGGCTGCTTGTCATTTATTTATAGTGTAATCTTGCACATGTCACGTATTGCCTTTGTAAGGAGTAACTTCATCTGTAAAAGGGAAGAATATGCTTGCTTTTGTATGTCTATTGTGTTCTACAGAGATCTCTGGAGCGTCCAAGAGATGATCCCTAACTTGTGTGTGTATTACACAGAACAGATAAGGAAACAATTATAGAAATATAGAGATGAAATGTAAGAGGCAGTAGTTGTAATATCCTTTGTTGATATTCAGTGATCTGGGACCACATAAATAATAAAACACACACATTTTGGATCAATATCTAAGATACGAAATCTCCCCTAATCCACTTAAATTAGGATACTTCTATCATCTCATATAATTCTCTTAGCCCACTCTAACAAGATAGCTTTGTTTTCAGTATATTTTTTTCTTCAAGTATGAAACTCATATTTGCCATTTTGTAAATGACTGGCATTTGAAATATTCCAGGCTATTGCTTGGTATTACAAATAATTAGGTTATGAGTTTGTGAGAGAGTCATTCCATCAGTGGCCTCTCTGCTTCTCCAATTACTGCCTTGTGATTTTTTGTGTTTTTTTGGTGTCCCTCCCTATAACCTGATACGACTTTCTTTAATGAGTTTGCAAAATTACTACCTTGTCTTTCAGATCACCTCTCAGAATTAACAGCCACTGTTACACATACCCAGTACACTCCATAAAGATAATGACAAGACAGGGAGCTTGTTAAAAATAATTAAGTATCACTTATTAAACGAAAAATATTGTGCAGTCCATTTAGGTAGCTAGTCTACAGTCACCATGTGTTCTTGTTCTTATCCATGACTTCTCCCCTCTATTGAGTATTACAGTCACCTGTTACATCCTGCCCTTGCTTTTGTGTAATCTCCCTAAGGCACAGATT
The DNA here is from genome assembly GCF_000455745.1 of Alligator sinensis. Classification (NCBI taxonomy): domain Eukaryota; kingdom Metazoa; phylum Chordata; order Crocodylia; family Alligatoridae; genus Alligator; species Alligator sinensis. The sequence goes on along the minus strand of NW_005842442.1, from coordinate 1,129,379 downwards.
GAATTTTTATAGCATGTTTGTATGGCAAAATGGGGATCTATCCTAATTGGAGATTCATGATGATACTGTAATATAAACAGCTAATTACAATGGTTAAAATTTCAGAATGCTTCAGTTCTAACCTGAGCCTGAGCAGTGACTCCCTTGTATTAAAGGAAATTGTATGTCCTTTTAAAAACCCAAAGAACATTTTTATTCATTTTAATGCTCTCTCTCCTATCCCTAAGCTTCTCTTTATGTTCTATATTTATTTGACTCAGAATACAAATTCCTTCAGAAGAAACCCTGCCTTTTTAAAAAAGAGTAGTTTGATATGTAGTAATCACACTAAGACAATAGTAACAACAATAATAGTTCACATAGCACCACCCATTGTAAACTACATTACAATTAGAAGTTGAAACACCATTTGATAAGACGTTTAGTAAGCGTTTAAAAAAGGTAAGCTCCCCTAAAAAAGAAATTAAAAAAATGTAAAACCATGGAAGTTTTTTAAATGTAGCAAAGTACACCAGCTTCAGTATTTCTTTGTAACTGCTTTCACATTCAAGCAGACTAGAAAACAATCTGTAAAAGTGCATCTTTCAAACAGACAGACAAGGTTACTTGGGTGAATTTGATATCTTTTATTAGACCAACCCAAATAGTTGGAGAATAGTTATTAAGCAAGCTTTCGGGTTCAAAAACCCTTCGTCAGGCTAAGGAAGTTTCAGCAGTTGGTGTGTGCTCTTCCTGGATGGGATGAAAAGTAAAGAAGCCAGGGGCTGGGCTGGGCGGGGGAGTCATTTGCCAGGCAGATTATAATGTGTCAAAAATCCTATGTCTATGTTTAGTCCATGATCTCTAGTATCCAGGAGGTTGATGAAATGGAGCTCATAGGCTCGTCTCTGGAAAGTGTTGTGTAAGTTTCCCTTGAGGATCAGAACTGAGAGATTGGAGAGAGAGTGGCCCTCCTGTGAGAAATGTGCCCCCACCGGTAACTGGGTATTTCTGTCTTTGATAGATTTCCAGTGTGCGTTCATTCTGGTGCGCAGTTGTTGTTTGGTCTCTCCTACATATTTTCCATCAGGGCATTTGGTGCATTGGATGAGGTATATTACATTTCTGGAGGTGCAGCTGTAAGATCCTGGGATGCTGATGGCTCTGTTGTGGGGTGTAGTAATAGTGGGGGTGGTGGAGATGTGTTGGCACATTTTGCATTTCTTGTCATGGCACGGTCTGGATCCTGTTGGTGTTTTCTGGGCTTGAGGAAGTTTGCTTCTGGTGATGAGGTTGGCGAGGTTCGGTGCTTGTCTGAAGGCTAGGATGGGTGGCTCTGGGAAGATCTTTTTAAGAATAGGGTCTCTGTCTAGTATGGGTTGCAATTTTTTGAGGATTTTTTGTACAGGTTCAAGGGAGGGGTGATA
>NW_005842442.1:1113519-1127681 GCF_000455745.1 Alligator sinensis | reverse complement strand
AACCTTGCCAACCTCATCACCAGAAGCAAACTTCCTCAAGCCCAGAACACACCAAAAGGATCCAGACCGTGCCAGGACAAGAAATGCAAAACCTGCCAACACATCTCCACCCCCCCCACTATTACTACACCCCACAACAGAGCCATCAGCATCCCAGGACCTTACAGCTATACCTCCAGAAATGTAATATACCTCATCCAATGCAACAAATGCCCTGATGGAAAATATGTAGGAGAGACCAAACAACAACTGCGCACCAGAATGAACGCACACTGGAAATCCATCAAAGACAGAAATACCCAATTACCGGTGGGGGCACATTTCTCACAGGAGGGCCACTTTCTCTCCAATCTCTCAGTCCTGGTCCTCAAGGGAAACTTACACAACACTTCCCAGAGACGAGCCTATGAGCTCCATTTCATCAACCTGCTGGATACTAGAGATCATGGACTAAACATAGACATTGGATTTTTGATACTTTATAATCTGCCTGGCAACTGACTCCCCAGCCCAGCCCAGCCCAGCCCCTGGCTTCTTTACTTTTCATTCCATCCAGGAAGAGCACACACCAACTGCTGAAACTTCCTTAGCCTGACAAAAGGTTTTTGAACCCGAAAGCTTGCTTAATAACTATTCTCCAACTATTTGGGTTGGTCTAATAAAAGATATCAAATTCACCCAAGGAACCTTGTCTGCCTATGTCCTTAGACCAACACGGCTACAACCTACACCTCTTTCAAATAGAAGAATTTGCCATTTTGTTCATATGACTTAAATCTTGCAACCCTCTAAGAGCTCTGATGGGGCTTTGTCTGACTAACAAATGTTGGACTTGGGCTCCCTTTATTCCATCCAGTTCTCCCAAAGTATATCTCAATTCTTTTTTATTATGTCATATTCAAAACCTATTGTAAAAATATTGACGGTAAATGTTAGTTGCAAGGAATAAAGCAATATGTCATTAAATTGAACTAAATAAGATACTTTAAAAATGTATGTTTCTTTCTCAATGTAATACATTGTTGCTGTTATAGAACTATTCCTTCTATCAGTTAGAGATAGGCCTTCCTTGCTTTCAGCTTCTCTCCATCTTGCTCCATCTTGGAGCGTAAACTTTCTGTATTGCAAATCCTTGGTTCCCTAAGCAGGAGATTTCAGGAGGGAGTAGGCTGTTGGAATTGTAAAGGTTTGCTTCATGAAGTAGAAAGTAGGATATTTTTCTCCTTTTTTTTCTCTCCCTCTTTCTCTTTGTTTTAGTGATGTCTGATATAAAAAATGATTAACAGCAGTAATAGTTCAGTATATCTAAATTTTTACACTGTTACCTCATTGCTTGGATCAACCATGATCTGGAGGTTGCAGGGCTTGAGAAGGATCCCAAAGTAGAGCACTGAGTGGCTTTAATAATCTTATTGCATATACATGCATCTCAGTGCCCCAAATGGCCTACTTTGAGAAGAAAAGTTATAGCTGTATTCTCCATATCACAGTCAGTATCTTTGGATGTCTGGCTTCCTGTCAGTGTGAAATGGCTGTATATTTTCTCTATGCCCATTCTGTGTCATAACTTATTTAGAAATTTTACTTCTGTTAGTAGCCTCAGGAACTTCATGTCTCAGAGGTGAAGAATGAAATGAAAAGCCAGGACTGGGATATTATTTGTGTCACGATCCCCTGAAAATCTTGTAAAAATCTTCCCCTTGTCAGTTTGGCTGGCAAGCGGTAAGGTAGGAGCTACATGATGCGTAATGAAATATACTCAGAGTAGTCTTGGCCACCTAAATTTCCTTTTGGCAATAAATGGCTCTTTTAAGCTTTGTTTAGTCATAAAAGTCAGACTGGTTTAACTTACATTGTTTTTTACTCTGACCTTATGAAATGAGCATAGCATTCTGCTTTAGCCACTCTTTAGTTGGTATTTAGAGTGGTTTATTTTGGTTATCTTAAACCTATTTAAATGTAATAGACAAACTAAATCGACTTAATCAAGAATATACTGATTTAAGACTGTCACATGGGCTTCTAGCCAAATTTCTTTAAAAACACTTTTCTTTTTAACCTAGTCCAACTTTGTGTGCAGACAAACCCATAGAAAGCCCTTCAGTCCTCTGATGCAGTGAATCCAATAGGAAGAGAATTCTTGTTCCCTAGAGTCAACCCTCTTGCCAAAAATCCTACTGAATTATTTTGCCTGGGAATGAAATGTTTATAGAAGCTTTCCAATCTCCTAGATATGACAGACATTTTTTGGGCATAGATTTAATTACCTTGATGACTTTCAACCAAATATTACTAACTTCTCATCAGATTAGGTGGAGACAACTCTGCAAGATCAGCTCTAGCTTTTATAATAAAATGAATATCATTAACAATACTTTTGACTAGTATAGCTCAGCATCATTGAATTTAGCACCTTAAAGTGCTTTACCTGTTTTAATCTATTTCACAGATGGAGAAGCTGAGGAGCAGAATAGCTATTATGCGTCTTCCTCCATGTGACTACAATGGTCAATGCCTGGAATGATAATAACACACTGGGGCTAGGTAAAGACATTCAAAAAGCTCAAGGCAGAATTGATCTAAGTTACCTGGCTTTCTGTAAGAGTTTAGATTGGCAGCGAACAGAACATTCACCCTTTGGTTGAGGGGACGGGTGGGAAATCTTAGACTCGGTTCTGCTATTCTTAAACCAATCTATATGTGCTGAACTTCCGTTTTGCTATGGATATAGACCAGTTTTGTGTGCTGAACTTCTGTTCTGTTACAGGTATAGATCAGTTTCTGATCACTTATACGGGTAAAAGTTCAATGTTTGTACCTGGCCCTGAAGTTAGCTAAAGAAAAGAAACAGAGAGAGAGAAGCTTCCTAGTTAGAATAAACTTTTAAAATAAGACTAGGTAAAAATAGTTCTTTATCTAGAAACCAGCTTGCATGGAAGTTAGAAAGAAGAATGAATGACCTAGACAAAAAATCAGTTTCTGCAACCTTGAATCTAAATTGATATTTCAAAAGAGAAGAGCCCCCAGCAGAAGAGAACTATATCTAATTGTCCAATAGATGTCTGGAGTAGAGGAGATACATTCATCTCTGAAGGTATAAAGTATGTTGTTTAGTAATTATTCAGACCTGAGGAGCTGACAGTTAAAGCATCCAATTGTCTTAGTTGATTGTAAGTTTAAGAAGGAAACACAGTACATCTTAAACTCTTGTACCAACGGTTATATGGAAGTTTATATGGAACAGAGGCTGCATTTGATTTATTAGTTTAAGGAGATGACCTGAAAAAAAGTATTGAAATAGACAAGAGTGGAGAATGTCCCGTTTGTGAATGAGTGGAAATTATGTACTGGTCTAGGGCATCTACAGTAGTTTCCAAAATTCAGCTGGCTCACAGTGTAAGCATTAGTCAGCCTACCTAGGGGCACTTGGGAGAAGTATGTACAGGGAAAAAATAAGGAAGTGGGGTAGAGGATTTAAATTGAAAGGATCTATTCACTCTAATTTTGTTGCTAGTATCCTTATTTGTCATACTGCTTAATTGTCATAGGCTTTTTCTTTTCTTTTCTGCGTAAGTAGTCAGAGCTATGCCTTTGCGAACATATACCATATGCCTTTGTGGGCAATCCAGTTCAAACTTGGGTATGTCATCTAACTCCATTTCACCTATCCAATTACTATTATGTACTGTTTTTGTCAGGCCCCAGTCAGAGATCAGGGTCCCATTGTGTTAGTCACTATACAACCACATAACAAAGAGAGCATCCTTTCTCCAAGAAACTTGCCATAGCAGTTTAAGACAGTTACCAATGTGCCTCCATTACCCCTTTAATTTTTTTATTTATTGGATACACCACTGGCTCAATCCTGCAACATGGCAAATGTACACAGTGGAATTTTAATAGGAATTGAATATCCTGAGCACTTTCCAGGACTAGTTTCCAGTCTTTTCTGTCAGGTCTTAATAATCCCATCAGAGAATGAGTGACAGCCTAGATTAGTTGCCCTATTTTCTGTGACCTGGTGAATAACTGTTTCTTTTGTTTCTACCTTCCTGTAATGAGACTTAGTCATCTTTAGTTGTTTGTGTACCTTAAATATATTTTAATAAAAGAAAACTATTAAGGAACTCTGAAAAGAAACCTTTTGCAGAAAGAAACCTCTTTAGTAGATATTAATCCAATCTAAAATATTTTATCTTTAGTCATACTTTGTAACTATTTTGGGTGCCTGCCTTACATAGATGTATTGAACGTGTTACTGGGCTGGTTTTCTCTTCCTTCTTTAAATTAGTATTTTCAGTGGTAGGATTTTGCTTCCATCTTTTTTCTCCCAACCACTGTCGCACTAATGTATATTCCCTGTGTATTCCCATGAAAAAAGTCTTCTGTCTGTACCTCATGCTAAATCAGGTATGCAGATACAAATTAAATACCTTCCTTTCACAGAGTTTGCTGTTCACTTTTCTTATGCTAGTGCCATGACTGAACTTTAAATAAGGTATTTGTACTGAAAAATGATCTACCACTACAACTAATAGAAACAGTCTTTGTATATCCCAAAATTAAGGCAATATGATTTATCATAGTCCTATTTCATTATTCAGTTGATAAGTCCTTAGTTCTCTTTCATACTCATCATCCTTATTTAGTTTTTCTCACTCTTCATATTCTTTTCTCCCTATCCTTTGGTTTTCTGAATCTGTCTCCCTGTCTCTTCTAAATGTTAAGATTTCAATTTTTCCTTTATTCAACTGTGCTCATGCACCTGCTCCCATTCACCACATCCTGAATCCATCTCTGGCTGGTTTGTGCTGTTTCAACTTGGCTTCTCTCCTGAGAATTGTCTCTATCAAAGAGACATTCTTGAGTAGTGTAGCAATTCCCACATCAACCTTACAGTCCTCTCTACACAGCAAGTGATTAAGGGAAGGTAGGTCACCTCTGGGTCATTATGTTTTGGTGATCCATACCTACCAGTGTGGCCTCTGAGAGTGTCTTTACATATGCTCCAGCACTGGCGGGGGGGGAAGGGGAGAGGAGAGATTTTAATTAGAGCAGCTCTTCAGAGTTGCTCTAATTAAAGCAGTGCTCACAGCGTCTCATATATTCAGTGTCCTATGCTTGAAAATGCCAGTGGGGGTGCTTTAACTAAAGCTCATTTAACGAGCTTTAGTTAAAGCGCTCCTGTTGCCCTTTTGAAGCTTTGGGATGCTGAATACAAGTGATGCCAAGGCTGCAAGATGCTAACTAGCACACTCCAGCAGACATAATTAATTGAGTCTGCTCTGAAACTAGCATGTGTGTAGGTGCCCCGAGACTCTATGGCTGTGTGTAGATGAAACAAGAGGCATGTGTGCACAACACTTTAAAGCAGGCTAAATGCTTTTGCACTGCTTTAACGGTGTTGGTGTTTGCACACGTTGGCAGTGTATTGTGCTTTAATTCCAGCCGCTGTAGGAAATTCAGTGGTGTAATGCACCTTAAATGACTTTGGGCGCAGCAAACTAAAACTCCTTCAAGGAGTTTTAGTTTGCTGCCCCTACAGCTGCAGAGTGAAGCATCAGACTCTGTGCAGCTCCACGGCTCTGCAGAAAGCCCTGCAGTCAGCCTGGCAGCAGCCTGGGAAAGCAGCTTTGCCCAAGAAAAGGGTGAGCCTGATCTTCTCCCCCCGCCCCTCCCCCGGAGCCTGCCTGTCTGCCTGAGCTGCATGGGGAGCCAGTGCTTCTCTTCACGGCTGCGGTGCCTCCCGGGACCACCTGATTCGGGTGCCTGCAGGCGGGTGCAGCCTGGGGAAGGCCACTGCCACGGCGGGAAGCTTCATCCCCTCCCACAGCCCAGGAACTTCTCCACTTGCTAGCAGCTCACCCTCCCCTCCCCACCAGAGAGGCAGGTAAGTCAATGGGTTTAGTGCATGACATGGGGGTTTAATCAGCCCTAAATTGAAGTGGTATTTTTTAATACCACCGCTTCAATTTAGGGCCCCCCATTTCATCTACACATACCCTAAGCATCCAGGTATAAATTAGAACAGCCACATACCTTACCTAGCCTACACTTTTCCACCTCTTGGCCTTTAGTTTTTATTAGTGAACCATTTAAGCATTGTCTCACAAGGAAACTCCCTATGTCTATAAGGATTAACTTATTTTGTAAAATGAGAGAGACATTTTGAAAGTAACTGACTGCCTTTTGGAAGCTATCCTGTTTAGCACCTCTCTCACTTCAAAACACTGACAATGATACCACTTCAGTGTACCTATGCTGAAACTGATATTTAAAGTGCATTGATGGCAGGAAATGTTTTCCAGGACAGGAAGCTCCTTTTCTTACAACTGTTTGAATCTAACTTCAAGGGTTTTTCTACACATGCAGGTAAAGGTGCAATGGGATCTAACAAGTGATCCACACAACTGCACCTCCTGCCATGCCACATGTATACTGCAGTGGATGTGATTGTGGGACCCAGCATCTGATGAGATCATGCCTTATTCCTGGTACAGGGGGATCCTGGGATCACCATGCCAGGCTCCCCCTGCACCAGCAAGTACCAAGCTCCCACAGCTGCAGGACTTGCAGCTGAAAGAGCTCTTAGCCCTGGTTGCACCCCATGGCTGCTGAAGCGGAGTCCTACAGCAGACAGGACTATCAGCCTCAGCTGCACCTCACATGTGGGGCTGAGCATCCTATCAGCTGCAGGACTCTCAGCTCTGGCAGTTGTGGGGTGCCTCTGTGGGAGATTGCAGCAGTTGCAGTCTCCCAGTCAAAGGGGTGTGTTGGGCACCCCTGAGATCACAGCAGCTCTAGTGTCCCAGCCATGGGAGTACAGGCTAGATGTGCAAATTAAAGCTGGATAGAAACCAGCTATGAAGTTATTACTCATTTTCCAGCAGTAACTTCATAGCTGGTTGGACCTTTTTAAGGCACCATAGTTCTTTTGCATATGTAGCCAGTCTAAATTAATGGCACAGGTAATTGCATAATAGATGTAACATGAAGAGGGGGCCTGAGAACTAGGGCTGTGCAAAATTTTGCCGCCTATTTTGATTCAACACTGTTTCGACTCATTTTGAGCTTGAAACAGTGAAATTGAATTGAAATGAAGGGCTTTGAAACAGCCTCAGAACAAAACAAGGCTAGTCAAAATGTTTTGAAAGTTTCAAAATGTTTCAAGTTTCAAAGCAGCCAGCAACCCTGGCTCTCCCTGTCTCCTGCCGCCAGGCTGCAGGAAGCCAATCACAGCACAGGGGAAGAGAACTGAGCCAGCCCAATCTAGCGCAGGGGAGGGGAACTGAGCAATCAGGCTCAGTTCCCTTCCGCAGTCCCAGGCAGCAGCACTGGCTTCCCTCCTTCATCTGGCAGGTAGATCAGGGGCCTGCAGCCCCAATCTGCCTGCCAGATGAGAGAGGTTGTTTCAAGCTTCCCCATTATAGCTAATGGGCAAAAACTTGAAACAGCTTCAAAACGGCTTTACTGTTTCAATGAAGCAAATAGAACAGCTGTTTCAAATCTAAATGAAATTCAAAACAAAACGCTGTTCCATCGAAACCTTGAAACTCAAGTCGAAATGGAACGGTGTCATTTCGCACAGACTTACTGAGAACCACATTGAGGACAGAGCAAAAGTACTATTATAGATCTTTAAAATTGTACTGGAAAATGGACAGTAAAACAAACTGGATCAAAACACCTGTAGAACATGGAAACAAAATATTTTTGGAGGCCTATCATGTTTTCTTGATTGGATTTTAGTGGTAACATTTTAAAACACATAGTCTTCGATTGAAATGAAGTGGATCAAAACCAAAGGGAAAATAGAACTTGGAATGATTACATTACAAAGACAGATATGTGAAGGCATATTCCATATGTAAATCGTTACTTCTAATATATAGTGTAAATATTATATAAATAGCTGTAAAACAGGTACCATGCTGTTATCAGTAACTATACATATTTTACTAGTTTTAAAAAATGGGCAATATATTGTCCACAATTATACCTATACAACCCTATTGCCATCAGTGGGGTTATATAAAAGTAATGGACTCAAGAATGTGGCGCATTCATTACATTTGCAACCTTTCCAATTACAAATTTTCTTCTTCAGTTCTTAATGAAAATATTATTTCATTGCACATCCCTGTTCATCACAAAAAATGGCCTGAAATATCTCTTGAATTTGAAAGGACTTGTCCAAGAATAACGCACTGTAATGAATGAGTTTCTATGCTGCATAGAGGGACAGCATATCCTAGGGAGATGGAACAAGGTTAGCGCTAGTCAGGAGGAGCTCAGAGCTGCTGCATTGCTACGCAATGGCTCTGCCCCTCACAGTCTCTGCAGCAGGGTTACAGTAGTGAAGAAACTTTGTAGCGCCATTTATCTTTGCCTTCTGATGTGTTTCATTATTCACTGGGTGCTTACAGTGAATTTCTGTCCGTTCTTTGTCTCTAGTCAGACAGATTTTGAGGAGATTATTTGCAGACAGAAGGCTGAAGTTCCAAGAGTCTTTATTCTAGGTTAAAGATATTACAGTGTTAAAAGGCGCTTCCCAAGTGTTGTTGGACCAACCAGACTCAGTGGAAAATAATGATGCTCATTGCTAGAACATACTGTGACTCACAAGGGGCATGGACTAGTAAAGCTTTGCTCTGGGAATGCTTGCAGAAAACTGATTATGTGTGGAAATTCATAAAAGAGTTAGGTCATGAGCCTTGACTGCATGGAGTGAGGATGAGCAAACTTAGGTAGGATGTGCAGAAAATGGGGCAGGAAAATGATATGGCCTAGCTATACAGGAAATTAATTCATTTGTTTTGGGAAGAGTTTCATGATTTTGAAAATTCTTTCATTTCAGAATGGAACAAAACCAGGAAGGGCAAAATTTCCCAGACACAAAAATGTATATGTATGCATCAGTTTAATCAAAACATATTTAGACAAAAATTAAAATGTTTAGTTCCCCCTTTTAAATATCTTACATTTGATATATTGTATACATTATTTTCTATAAATGAAATTAACTGAGAAATCACTGGGAAAGGAAAATAGAAACCTTGTATTCTGTGAGTGTAGAAATGGAGTATTTATCAAAATGCTATTCTCATTTTTTATTTCATAATTAATTTTCTTTAAAAGTGAGACACATCTACACCCAGTGGAAGAAACAGCATTGGCAAAATTCTTGGAACTAGTTATCAAAGGTCTATATGCTTATCCAGGGCATACAGTATACACTTGATCTGAGCCTTCCTGAAATCTAGTTTTAAATAAGTCGAGCAATGGATTTCTATCGTCTCCTTTGTATAACTATTTCAAGTTTAATGGACCTTATAGTTGGAAATAGTGATAAGTAAATAATTCATGAGTGATTTATTTGATGAATTGCTACATTGTGTTCATAGAAAGTCTGCAACCAAATTTATCCAAAGTGCATCTTTTCCAATGTTGTATTTATGATTTTTTTTTAAGTTGTAAAGGTAGGTTCTTTTGGTATGAATATTCTTGCATGCAAATATAGAATTTGATTCCAGGGAAGACTTGTGTCTTCAGTTATAAAATTCCCTTCCTGTGAGTATTTTCAATAAAACTCAAGATTCAAGTGTTTACAGACTACAGGGTTTTTTCATGTGCCACTGAAATCTGTGTATGAGTTGCCCTCAAATGCAATGGCCCCCAAAATCAAACCTTTAATATTTGACCTAAAATTTGTAAAAATATTTTTGCACACTGTTCTATTTAGTTTCCTCAGGCCAAGTTTAAACTTACATATATTTATGGCTACTTATTGAGTACTAGAAGTAGGATTTTTGGGATTAACTTTGCGGTTTTGGTTGAACTTGTTTTTCAATTTCATTTTATACTTACTTTTTTTCTTCTTTGTAATGTGTGAAAATCATAAATCTACTATTTTAGCAACAAGTTGACATGCTTATAGTGAAAACCTGTAAGCATAAAGCTAGAAAACATGAAAATTTAATTCTACCACACAGAATGATATGTATTTGCAGTGTAGTAAGAGCCACTTCTAATGATCTTCACTGATATATTTATGAATTATAATTTAATTTTAAATAGGATGACTAATAGCAACACATGACTTCATCCTGTCCCCCACTTCCCCCTCACTTACGGTTTACAAGCTTGGATGGCAATATTGGGTTGAATTTCTCTGGAGACTCAGTGTTGTCCTCATCTGTTACATATTCAAAGTTAATAATAAACATCATAGCTACTCCTTCTTGATTTTTCACTGGGATTATGTGGGTGTTGCAAATGAAGGTGGTCCCTAGGAAAAGGGAAAAAGAAAAGAAAGACCAATATTTCAATCAGAGAGACCTGCATTGTGTCTTTATACTAACAGTTTTAACCATGTCAAAAATAATGCAGATTATTTTTTTCTTTTGATGACTGCTTACTAATAAACACACGCAGCATGTTTCATTTAAATAACACCATTTTCATCAAAAACAAAATTTGTCTTCTAATAATGTATTGCATTCATACTTAATCCAAAAGATCTTCCATTCAAGTTGTCCCTTTTGTTCCATTGATTTCTATTCCCTGGAAATGACTTTAAAATATAAATGTACAGCTTCATGTTGTGGAGGTATTCACATTGAGTGCCACTGCCATCTACCACATGAACCACAATGCTACTGCAGAAAAAAATACCTTTCTTCTAAATGTCAGCGGTTCTTTATGATTTACAACATGGTGAATCACTTATTAAATATTAATGTGTGCAAATATATAGCTGTTCTTATTTTAGCTCTCATTATTTTTGAGGTTTGTCTAAGGATGTTTCAATATTTTATTAAAAATGACGCTCATGGAAAAAACATGCTTTGTTTTCAACCTGATCATATTGAATGGCTTTTTTACATTTCATCATAACGTTTCCCACCCCTCCCATCCCCCGCAATCTTATGGTCAAGATTTTCAAACATGAGTACTTACATTCAGCACGGAATTCATAGTGAGGCACATAATTAAAAGTTGCTAGATTTTCAGAGATGTTGAACGCCCATAACTGTAATTTAAGTTAATGGAAGGTGTCTTTTCTCAGTGCCTACAAAATTCAGGGCATTTTTTATTTAGGTGCTTACTCAATATCTAAAGATTTTATTCTGTTAGGTCGTGCTGGTCATCATTGCAATTTTCTATTTAAAAAGTTTCATTTGATAAGGTCTTTAGCTTTTTTCTTGTTCCTTGTATTATGCTGTTAGAATAAACAGATTCCAAATATAATATGATAGATATATGTGCAAAGGTAACATGGGGCTAAAAGCTTCATGCAAACAGAGTGGTGAGGTGCTGTCTTTTTTAACTGATTTAATGTATGTCATCTGTAATTTTATTAATTCAAATATAGTGATCACTGAAACTTGACAGGGGGTGTAATTTTATAAATTCGGATGTTCATTTGGGTTACATAGGAATACATCTTTTTTTTTTCTCCTCAGAAAAAGTGATGATCCAGATCCATTGCAACAGTGATCAGAATCATCCTGCAATATTTAACGTAGTATTTGCTATAATGTGGTATTTATAGCAGGCTGAGCTATGAATAAAAATTGACATGCTGGCCTTTCAAGTTTTGCAGCTGTACCTTCAATCCATTTAATAAAACAGTTAAGCTGTGGCACTTGCCGCAGTTTCCATGGTAACAAACTGGATGACTTTAGTAAACAGAAAATAAGCAATTTAAGACTGTTCCATTAGAGCTAAAAATAGAAGAGCTGCAGGCCAAGCATTGCAACGTAGGCTGGTTAAACAGAAAGTCTGAAGAGAGACTAGAAAGAACCATTATGTTTTCAGCTAATTAACCAAAATACATATTGACTTTAAACACTTAAAATGACATTTAGAGAGCCATTTGGAAAGACTTTGTTACTTTCCATCAGCTTGTTTTGAATTTCTTAGCATCCGGATTTTGTTGTGACAGGCAGCTGCACAAACCGAATGATGAGCCTGTAACCTGCCATCTCCTGACTCGGTTAGAAACAAAAGGCAGGGCTGAGGCTCTCTTGGATTGGAAGAATGTTGAACTCCAGTGGATGAAATGTTTATGGACTTTGGAAACAAGGGTTGACAATGTCTTGGATTTCACTAAACTAATGCTGAACCCTGCAGTTTGCAGACAAGGAAGTTCTAGCCTTTAAAATATTTCCTGCAGTGCTGAGAAATAACAATATCTCACATTCACGGAGAACATTACATCCCCATGCAGCACCGCCAGACACTTACAAATTGACATTTACACCATATTTAGGGATTCACCTTCATGGAGAAAAACAGCAGCTATTTAACAGTTGACAGCACAAGAACATGGCAAACAATGAATCATTCTGTAGCTAAAGGCACATGCAGGAGCAGTTTAGGAGTATAAGATGGGGAGATATTTTGGGCATGTGTAAATGTTTCTGGGACCCAATCTACAGTCCCACAGCTTACTATAAGCAACATGATTATAAATCAGGTTCTGCTTGTGCACACACGCACTGGTGAATGGAGCCATGCTGGAAATGTGATCGAAGTAAGCTGGGGTGGGGGAAGGGACGGGGAGGATGCGGGGTGGCTAGCAGGTGTATGTGGAAGAGGGATTGATAGGTCCAGGATGGACTGTCCATCCAGGGGTAGGGGAGTCAGAGTCCTAAAAATAGCCTGGTCAGGGTAGTGGGGGGATACGAAAAGAGCAGCCCTGGGGTTGGGTTTAGTGGCTGGGCTTTTCCTGCCCTGAGGCTGCTCTCTGAATTTATACACACATTGGTTAGATCAGGCATAGATTAGGTGAACTAAGATCAGGCCAGCCATTTTTTGCCTGACCTAAGCTCCCCAAATGTATGTACAGTGTGACAGGGCAGCTGGTGCACCTCCCTATAAGAGGACAAGCAGCCTGAGAGTCAGCTTGCAGGTAGGGAGGGGACTGATTAGGGACTGACCAAAGACAGCTGGGCTTGAGCCATATAAGCCTATGTCAGTCAGGCAGTACAGCCCTGAGAGCCATGAAAGGAAGAGCTCCTGGCAGCAGAGCAGGAGGGCTCCTGAATTGATAGTCACACTGAGTAAGCAACTCTGCAGGCCTGAGAACAAGGGAAAGTTACCTGGGGCAGAGTGGAAGGCTTGTTTATGCAGGCAAGTGGCTTTTATTTTGTGTTAAACCCAGAGAGGGTGTCTGCTAGAGGGCAAAAATGGTGCTTTATCCTTGAGCCCTGCAAGGCTAGGCTCAGGACTTTCTTAGAGATCTGGTAGCCCAGAAGGGGCTGAGGGTGGAACCCAAGTGTCCACGAGCCCAGAAGAGGGGCTATAACCAAAGACTGCCAAGGCGATCCCAACTGGGCTAGGAGTGGGGCTAGGGCCCAGGAGGGGCTAAAGGTCTAGGAGGGGCCACTTCTGGAGACTAAATCCAGGGTGGCAAGTTGGGCCAGGGAGCCTAGAGGTCTTAACTGGCCTGAAAGTGAGGCCAGGGCCCAGGAGGAGTTAAAGGTCAAAGAGGGAGTGCAGCTGTGGACTGCCAGAGCCAGGAAGCCTGGAGATCTTGACTGGCCCAGGAATGGGGACAGGCCCAGAAGGGGCCAAAGGTCCAGAAAGGGCCACTGCCATAGATTGATAGGGTTAGAGACCTGCAGGCAGGGAGGCTGGAAGCTAGGAACCAGGTCTGATACTGTGGGCTGGGGCTAAGAGGCCCAGTGAGAATATAGGGGGTGGAGATCAAGAAGGCCAAGACCCCTACATGGTGAATGACCTTACAATAACAACTGTGAGGTATGGGGCGTGGTATAGGGGTGGATGGAGCCACACAATGATCCTTTAAGGCTACAGATGCCCTGGAAGGGAAGAGAAATGCAATAAGCCCTTAAGGCTACAGGTGCACTGCAGAGGCATGGAGATGCCAAGAGGGGCTGTTGACTTGGAGGGCTGAATTGAAACTAGTGGAGTCCAGGAGGGACCTGGAGGTGACTTGCATGGACTAAGGTTCATTCTAAGGCAGTGGTCACCAACCAGTCAATCTTGGAGCCTCTGACAGTCAATCTCAGTCTGTCAGAGGCTCCACGATCAGGAGCAGCAGGAGGCACGTGGCTGGGCTGAGCGATGCCCTCTGCTGCCCAGGCTGGGCTGGGTGAGTGAGGTCAGAGCACAGGCAGCTTGTCTGGGAGGCA
>NW_005842442.1:1106661-1113488 GCF_000455745.1 Alligator sinensis | reverse complement strand
AGGGGCGGAGCAGGTGGCGGGGGCAGTATATCTTGGAGTGCCAAAAAGTGATATTAACCATATAAAGGTTGGAGACCACTGTTCTAAAGCCTATGGGCAGCCTCCCTTACTTAATCTCCAATAAGAACAACTTGTGGCAGGTGAGCAATCAAGAGAGGGCTACATTACAGACTCAGAAGGCCAGGAGCCACACAGCCTTCAGGCGGTGTCATGGCCACCCCTGGGGCTCAGTCTTGCCACAGGCACTTAGATGGACCTAACCACAATAAGGGCAATCTAAATGTAACATCTGCACATATTTTTAGCTGGTCTTAATCAACAGCGTTCAACTGAAGGCCATTTACACCATCAGAATAATTTATTTAACCAGGCTAGAATTTGTCCAGGACATCAAGGCTTTTAAAAAACCTCACAGAGTCTTTAATGACGACAAATGATCAGGGTTTTACATTTCATTCAAAATCCAGCACCTGCAACAATTCTACCTCTAAAATCCTGATGGAGCTTTGCTATAGTGCTGAATAGGAAGGGATATTATCATATAATAAATTCCAACCATTACTTCCTACCTTCCTATGTCAAATAATTGTTGTTTGTATTTGGGGCTTTGTGTGTTCCACAATTCCAGGAGAATTTACCACAGACTATATACCTACTGGTGAAATGCTACAATAGTTGCCTATTGTGTGCACCTTCACTAGTATAGTTGCTTATCTGGATCCTGTCTGATCTCAGAATAATTTACATCAGTGTACACAATTAAGGGAAATTACATCTGAGTATGTAATTCCCTATCTAAGCCCTACGTTTTATAAATGCACAAAATAAACACTGAGGAAAAAGCAGGTGACTCTTTAATGAAGGTGAGGATAATGAACAAATATTAGGAACGAGCTTGTTTATAAACATGGTTCATTATTTGCACTCTTACTCATTCAATTACTTCTCGTGGCACTCAGCACATTTTCCATGTTTCGTCTTCTAACTGAAAGATTCTGAAAGTGGGAAATGCCTCTGATGAGCAATACAAATTTTAATGAAGTTTCTGGAATTTGCAATTCTTATCTGTAGTCACTGAGCAAGTAGAAGATGTAATCAGAATAATTATGAAAATTACACCTTTATAATGAAATGATTAAATATCCCAGTGGTACTTCTGAGCTTTGTAAAGAATGTTATCAAGGAGTAATCACACAACTTACCCCTTTATTTTGTCACTGATGACTATTCTAAGTATGGCCTCATCTATTCTATGTGGTTTTGCTGGGAAACCTTGTATTCTTCTGGCAAAATTGTGGTGGCAGAACTTTTTTTTTTCCTTTTTTTTGCTGGCAGCGCAATGCCAGTTAAGTCTCCAGTCACAGGGAAGCCATTGGAAAGCACGTGTAGATGTGTCTATTCTGTGTGTCAGTTGCCATGGACCCTTCAGTAGCTGGCATCTCGCAGAAAAATTCCATGTCCAGAACAACTAATATGCTGCTAAGGACATGGAATTGATGTCACATGGAACACAATTATGATGGTACAATATTGAGAAGACAGTCTAAAATGGCACAAAGCCTTGGAAAATGGAAAAGGGCATGTCACTAATACCAAAAATGTAATAAACAAGGAAGAGAAAGATAGGGCTAGATTCACCAATATGTTCTGACTGCTTTTGTGCTGCCCCATGGGTGGATCCAGGATCATGGCAAAGGGTGAGCTCACTGCACTTGCACCACACAGCCAAAGCAGGGTCCCCTGTTTTCCCTTGATGCTGAATTCAATGGATGGGGAGGGAAGGGGAAAGTGAGAGTGAACAGCAGTGGTACTCACACCCTGGGCACCAGAGCTGCATGAAGGCAGCTCTGGCCACAGCCCACATCAATCAGTTCGGGTTCAGAGATCACGGCACATAAGGAGCTTCATAAAGAGATGCAATGACATGTTGGTGAGCTGAGAGAGCTCACTGTGTGTGAGCCACATCTGAAGGGAGGAGGGTGCAGCCATGCCACTGCATGCTGCCTCAGATAAGCCCCTGTGCTACCCCACTAATGCAACAGCTATAAACCCAACTTACATGCCTGGCTGATCTACCCTGCCTCACCAGAGCACTGCAAAGCAGCCAAGGCATTCTGGTGAATCTGGCTCATAAAATTCCTTTACCTTTCTAATGACTTTAAGTCAGAATCATATGAAAGATTTCTGCTGTATGTGCAGCCCTACTTTATCTGTCTTTCTGATATGGACACATTCATGCATTCACGTTATAGCAGTTAGTCTTAATTTTCAAGCAAACTAATGCAATGACAGTACACCAACAGTCAATGCATTGCAATCATACAGATTACTCCACTTCCATATACAAAACCATGATAACCATGCTTGGAAAAATCACCTGTCCCAAAAAGCTACTTTAATTCAGCCTTTAATTCTGTGTGAGATAATTTCACAGATCATTACATGTGTTGGGTGTACAGAATCAGAAAAAAAACCGATTGTAGTATTGGGGTAACAGTACTAAAAAACTCTGTGCTAAATCAGCAGAAAACTAGAATTTCACACAACTTTCATTACAAGGAAATAAATCCATGATGGAATTTTGAGACAGTTTTATATCATTGTTGCATTGAATGTCTGTGACAGTTACCAGATATTTTAACTGCTCTACATTTCATTGAGTATCAGGCATCTGTGGATGTCGTGCATCCACAGATGCATTTCAAGCAGGACCAAGGAGGTGATCCTCCCCCTCTATGCGGCACTGGTCAGGCCGCAGCTGGAGTACTGCGTCCAGTTCTGGGAGCTGCACTTTAAGAGGGATGTGGACAGCATCGAGAGGGTCCAGAGGAGGGCCACTCGCATGATCAAGGGACAGCAGGGCAGGTCCTATGAGGAAAGGTTACAGGACCTGAACCTGTTCAGCCTCCAGAAGAGAAGGCTGAGGGGGGGATCTTGTGGCCTGCTATAAACTAGTCAGGGGGGATCAACAGGCACTGGGGGAGTCCCTGTTCCCCCGAGCGCCGCCAGGAGTGACCAGGAATAATGGTCACAAGCTGGCGGAGGGAAGGTTTAAGTTGGACATCAGGAGGCGCTACTTCACGGTCAGGGCGGTTAGGGTCTGGAACCAGCTTCCAAGTGAGGTGGTGCAGGCTCCCACCCTGGGGGGTTTTAAGAGGAGGTTAGATGACCATCTTGCTGGGGTCGTTTGACCCCAGTACTCTTTCCTGCCATGGCAGGGGGTCGGACTAGATGATCTGCCCAGGTCCCTTCCGACCCTAGAAACTATGAAACTATGAAACTAACTATATGTCAAGTGAAATTCTGCCCCCAATGAACTCAGTGGGAGTTCTGTTGTGAACTTCACTGATAGATTTTATTTAATATGCTTTGGAGTTAATTTTGGTTCCACATACTGAATTGATGACTACTACTCAGCTGCTTCTTACATCTTCTTTTATAGGAAGTGTGACAGGGTGCTTAGTGCACCTGTCACTTTCAGAGGAGAGAAGGCTCAAGAAACAGCTTGGGCAGAAATCAGGGAAGGCACCTGACTGGCAGGGGGGCTGAGCTTGAGGTATATGTAAGCCCAGGACTTGAGGTAGGTAGGTAGTTTTGTCCTGGTAGAGGACAGGGAAGGATCTCCTGAGCAGACCATGAGAGGGTGACTCTGGCTCACACTGAGAATGTATGTGGGTATGCAGCCATAGGACTGGGGCTAGAGATAGAAATGACAGATAAACTGGTTTAAGTGATCAGAAACTGGCTTAAACCTGTAACAGAACAGATATTCAGTGCACATAAATCAGTCTGAAAATGGCTGAAACTGGTTTGAGATAAACCTAGTTGAATGTAGTATCAGATTTAACTGATTTGGATCAAACAGGTTTTTTGCAATGTCTGTCCCAGACCCTTTGCTGGTTTAAGTTAAATCAGACTCCTCCAGCATATCTGCATGCTCTCTGGGCTGGGCGGGGCTCTCTGCTTCACAACAGAGCTGGCCCCTCTCCTCTGTTCTTCCCCGTGACCCCTCCCCCTTCTCTTAGCACTTGCCCTTCCTCTTCTCTCCCACAGCATGGACCATAGCCAGCATGTGGTATGCTAGCTAATGCTGTGTAAAGCAGACAGGGCAGTGTCCACTTAGGGCTTTTTGGAGGTAATCAACAGCTCAGCTGGTAATGTCTCTGCATTGCTTATTTTGCAAAAACTGTTTAAGAAGAGCTTGAACTAATGAGCGAGGCTTTGTTTTCTAATGGGGTGCTAAATGCTGATAACAGAGCTGATAAATGCTCTGTTATCACAGTATTCTGCTGGATCATGGCTATGCCACCCTCGACTCCCTGCAGAAGGGAAGGGAGGGTTTTCCTCATGCTCCCTGGCTTCTAGCCTGAGCCACTGCAGGCATGTGCCTGCATTTTTGGGATATCTGTCTGGGTTACAAACTGATTTAGCCTAGCCGGGTTAGACTAACCTGCAAAGATTGAATCAATTCAGGCTCAGGCTTTTTGAATGTCTGTCCCTAGCCTGGGAGTTCAGCCTTTGAGCCAGCAAAACAGCCAGCATGCAGCCATAGGCCTGTGGAGCATCTGGTGGTTTTTGGCAGGGACTAAAGGCGGGTAAGGAGGTTACAGCTGGCCCAGGAAGAGAGGACAGAGGGCCAGAGGGGCCAGAGAGACTGTAAGGTGAGTGTGCTTGGAAAGAAAGCAGAGGGGCAGAGGACCCAGGGAACAGGTAGGGCCATGGTGCCCATAGGTCTTACTGGCCTAGGAGAGGGGCCAGAGCTCCTAAAGGGCCAAAGGCCAAGAAGGGCCATAGCTGGAGACTGGCAGGGCTGGAGAGCCCATGGGCCTCAACTGACCTAGCAGTGGGACCAGGGTCTAAGGAGGAAGACCAAAGGCCAGGAGAGGCACAGCCAGAGATCACGGGGTCCAGGGTGCCCATAGCCCAGAGAGGGGCTGGCTTAAGGACTAACAGAGCCAGAAGCCTGTAGCCCATAACAGTGGTTATGATTTGATTAGCATGTGACACATCTGAGATGTATGGACATGGGTACTGGGGAGGACAGAGCCCACAAATTTAGCCCTTAAGGTGATGAGCAAAGACACCTGTGTTCATATATGAGACCAGGCTTGGGGAGCCCTGGGGCAGCCTCCCTTTTTTTAAAAGGTAAATACATCAAGGTGTGGCAGGAAAGGGGAAGGGGAGATTGCCCAAAGATAGTGAAGTTGTTAAGGGTTGAAGGGGTGCCAGGGGAATCATGGCCACCTCTGAAGAGGACCTCATTACAGCAGTAAGACATAAAAAGGAGTGACAGTCTACTGTGCCTTGTGTGGGGCAAACTAATATAAACTAATGATGTCTGGTAACGTCATCATGCACCTGTTACACTTGTTTCAAAACCATGAGGCACTGGGGTCAGCAGTGACATGGTTGATGTGTTTGAATAAAGTTTTGAATTAAACAACTTAGGCTAAGGACAGACATTTAGAAAGCCAGAGTATGAATTGATTCAATCCTTGCACATTAGTCTAACCTGGCTAGGTGGAATGGGTTTGTAACTGTACAGACATACCCTCTGGACTGAAGAAATGCAGGTCATGCCTGCAGTTGGTCAGGCTAGAAGCTGGGAGTGCTAGAGGAGCCCTCTCTTCCCTTTCACAGCGCTGAGCTGAGGATGGGTGTGGCCATGCCCTGGTAGGATGATCTGATTAGGGAGGGTTTACTGCACTCCCCCCCCGGCTGCTCCTGACCAGTGAGGGAGGCAGCAAGGAGTTGATAACACAGCATTTAGCATCCCATCAAGAAAACAAAAGACTCTCTCATTAGTTCAAGCCCTTCTTAAACAACTTTTCCCAAGCAAGGAACAGAGGGACATTATTAGCTCGAAAAAGCCCTAAGCGGACACTATCCTGTCTGCCTTTGTCCTGTCTGCCTTACACAGACACCTCCCAGCATTAGCTAGCATACCACATACTGGCTACAGTCCATGCTGTGGGGGGTAGAGAGGGGGGGAATTCATGCCTGAGCAGGGAGTGTTGGGGGGTGGGGGCAGGGGAGCCAGGCAGACCCTGCTGTGTCTGTCATCTCTGCCAGAGCTCCAGCAAGGGAGCAGAGGTGCAGGTCCAGCCTTGCTCTGGAGAAGAGAGCCACACCCAGGGGTTGAGATTCCCTCATCTCTGGCAACCTTTGTTATACTATCCAATTAGACAGGGGCTACATATATGAGATTTAATCTGAGAATCTGTGCTTGATGATAACACATAGAATGCAGATTACATATTTTGCCATATACTTGCCTCCTTAGAAGCAAAGGCACATTTCATATTTGTTGTCTAATATCCTCAGTCCCACATAAAGCATATACTGTATTGTCACAAATTTCCTTAATAACATACTTTTGTACAAATTAATGCTTTTGTGTTACATAAGACACTTTGGTATGAATAAAACTCTCTGGAGTTGCCTCTTAAAATATCTTAGTGCTTGCATTTTTTATATAATTGTTTTTTATTTCTCTGAGATGTATGACACCTCCTTGAAGACATCATCACATTATTTATTATGGTCTTATGCATTTATTTTTTTCATTTTCCAGCATAGGTCCATATCACAACAACAGTACTGGAAGATGGGAAATGCAGTTACTGGTTGCTTCAGATATTAACTAATGTACAGTTATTTAATGGGACAGAGGTTTCAAGTACTCACTGTTTTTCTTACTTACTCATATGTTCAGATAAGTGACTGGCTACAAGTTTGTGAAGGGTATCTACTATAGTAAGACATGTATATTTTATTCTAAACATTTCCAGTTGCACAAGTTCACCTCCTTTCTCATATTTCCATGA
>NW_005842442.1:1081572-1106630 GCF_000455745.1 Alligator sinensis | reverse complement strand
TGCTGAAAGCAGTGCAAGGTTTTGTTGTGCATTTTGAAGATATTATGATTTTGGCTCATGTAGTTCCAACAGTAAGCTGGCATGAAAAGGAAGATAGATTTGCATAGTGAAAGTAGATGCTACTAGATTTGCAAATGTGATGCTACTAAACATATAGGCAGTGTTTCTGTTCTGTAAAGTAATGTCTTGCTTATTCATATTTAGATTTAATCCTAATGCCTGCAACCTTTCAACAAAATGGGGCAGTAGGCACTGTGGATAATCCTTAATCAAGTCCTGTATGGGAATGGGTTACAACTTTGCTTCAGAAATGCTGAACTGCATATATTGCAGTGGAATAAGAACACCTGGAAATGACTAATTGTAATTTACTAACAGCTGTAATGAAGCATGTTTTCCCAACAAGCCCTGTGTCTTTGAGAGGAGATATAAACAAGGTAAAGGAGGGATTGGAAGAAAGACTTTACTTAACAAATGGGTGTTCTGGCTTGTGTGAGTGTTGTGTGCAATTGTTAGACAATGCCCATTTCTTTTACATTTTGAGCTCAGAGGTAGGAGATGAAAAATCCTTCCATTTTGATGATTTAGATTAAGGATTAAGACCTTTATTATTTGTTTTTCAATCTTTAGGCGTAGCTTCCACCTGCCTGATGCTTATGGCTGTCCAAAGCAAATAGAACAATTTATCAAGCTTTCGCTAGCCTTTGAATATGCTATAACATCAATAATGTAGTACCAATATTAGATAATAATTTCTTGTAAGCTATGTGTAATGGGGAATGTGCGGTCACAAAGTAAAAGACTGAGAAGATCATCTGCATTCCTAGTCAAAGAAAAAATATTCTCAAAGGCAAAAACTATTATAGTTTATAAACAAAGCTTATTTTGAGTGTATTTGTTGGAAATATTTATACCTTATTCCTCAAAATAATACCAAATATATTAATAGCACAGCAACTGTGTTCAATTAAAAATGGAAGCAGGTGAAGATTTTGTAAGATACAATCTCAGGGTGTCCTCTTTGGATAATGTCTTTGAAATCATGGGATGTATAGTGAAATATAGTGATTTTTTGCAAAGCAAAAACTTGAGCAGCGTTTTTATGAACACTAGTTGAGGTTCTCTTTGTCCAGAATAATTTAGCAGTATTCTGAGATCAAGTGAACTCCATAAGAGATGGGGAAATGACCCCAATTCTTTCTGATCCTTTTCAGTTTAGTTGCAGAATTAAAATTATAATGGGTCCCTCATGGTTTTGCTAAGAACCTTCTAATTTGCTCAGAAGAAAAAAAGTGAAACTATGACCTGTTCTCTATCATTTGCATGAAGCAGTGTCTGCTTCTAGAAACCCTCCCCATCTGTCGGTGGAGTAGAATCAGAGCACTGAGTTTGAGCACCCTTAGGTAACTTCAAAATCAGAAACCCCCGCACGAAAGATATAACGAGCTTTCCTGCCAGCCTTTGCCTGCAGCTCTTTGCCCTCTTTGCACTCAGCATCCAGCTTGTTCTTCAACATCTTCAAAACATTCTACTCAAAAATTTTGTTCCAAATAGAAGATGGCTTTCTCAGATGTCTTTTTGCCCCTGTATATTCGCTGTACTATAGCACACTGGAACAGGAGGAAATTGTGATGATAAGAATACTTTGCATGGTCCCCAAGAATTTAAGAGTACAAGTTTGAATTAAACCATACTGCTCTGCTGCAAGGTACATACAGAATTACTCTATTCATCATAGGTTGTCAGAGGCACAGAGAAAATCAGTGACATGCCTACAGTTATACTGTAAGTCAATGAAAAAAAACAAAGGTAGAATCTAGAGTTCTTGATACCAGCCCCATGGTTTAACTACTAGACCATGGATCTAGTCTGCCAGTATGTGTCTAGTTTATTTCCATACAGAGCTTCTGGGAATAGACTGTATGTATCATTATCTTTGCTATAGCTTCTATCATTGGGGATGTGACTTTATATAACCATTTTCCAGCTTGGAGTGATTGAAAATGAGCTACCTTTTGTGGCAAGAATGGGGAATTCACAAGCCTTCCATTAAATATGTTGTAGAAGGATCTGTATGACTCTCTCTCTCTGAGGAGGAGCGACTGAAAACAGCTGGCAAGTTGAAATATATTATATTCCTTCTCATTCAAGGAGCTACATTTAAGGGTGGGGGGTAAAGAAAGGACGAATATATTTTCCTGGTATTTATTAGTGAGCTTACAATGATTAAATGGGACCTGTTCCCATTGACATTTCACTCCACCCTCCATATCAAATAGATATTCAGTGTGTCACCCAAGTGGCTGCTGATACTGAGACTCTTGATTTACAGGACTGCTGGAGGGCTTGTAAGGCATTAACTCATAGTGTTTAGAGGAGGGAGAATAACGTGTGAATGAACCTACTAAAATTAACCCTCTGGAGACTCTGGATATATTAATATCTCCCTAAGCAATCATCTGACTGGCAGTCTAGAAAACAGTAGCATGTTCAAAATCATCATTTACTTTTTCTTTTATTTCATTTACAGTATATTTCAATAGCTAGATAAATACTTTTCAACACCCT
Source organism: Alligator sinensis (assembly GCF_000455745.1). Classification (NCBI taxonomy): domain Eukaryota; kingdom Metazoa; phylum Chordata; order Crocodylia; family Alligatoridae; genus Alligator; species Alligator sinensis. The sequence continues at coordinate 1,104,062 of NW_005842442.1, read as the reverse complement.
TGCCCCAGCATTTCTTATAATACTGCATAGATACAATTACTGCTAACCTCATAATTATAATATCTACACCTACACTCTAATGGAACCATGGTGATTAACTGTAATGCTAAGTACATTTTACGAGAGGACATTTTCACAGTGCTGTGTTATTTAACTAGACATAAAACTTTACAGAAGGTACAGAGCAATTAAAAAATCCAAGCAAAGACCCATGAGTGTGTGTAGGATAAGGACTCTCAGAAAACACCTATATAGAATACTGCTGAAAACTACATATAGGAGAAAGGATGCCAGACTGTATTTTAAACTCAGTGAGATACCCATTGCTTCATGCCAGAAAATAATTGCTAAGATAGGAATTGCAAAGTAGAATTCTTTTCTTTATCTTTGCTTTCTCAAAGCCTACAATGAAGTTTTGTCCAAGGCATTTTCAAGTTATGGACTGGAATCAGAGGGCTCAGTTCATATATTTTAGTGTAGATGCTTCCATAGTTGGTCAGTCACACAGATGATGCTGAAGCATGTCAGGAATATACAGTAAGGGCACTGTACAGGGCTGTGGTTGCTCTGAACATGAGTTTGCAAAACCATAATTAATGTAATAGTGGTTTGTTCTGGTATTGGTACAGACAGGAAATATGTTGGCCCTGAACTTTTTTCATTACCTTTATAAGCAAACTGTGAAGCATTGCCTCTTGCCTGCAAAATATAGCAACAAGAACATTTCTCATTCGCACTGCTTCCAAACTGTTACCAACCATGTTCTTTTCCTTGCATATGCAGTAGGTTTCTTTTGCCTGTTTGTTTTGGTCTTTAGTGCACCACAGTGTTTCAGAAGATAATTAAGCAGTCAAATATGGGTAGTGTGGGCAAACAGCAAATGGCCGCATCCCAGGAAAATCTATAGGCTAGGTATAGACATTCAAAAGCTCAAGACATTTAAAAGCTCTTTCCAAGTTGCACAGTTTTCTGTAAGTGGCGTAGTTTAGATCAGTAGTGAACAGAACACACATTCATCCTTTGATGGGGGTGCGGGGGCAGAAATCTTAGACTGGGTTCTGTCATTTTTAAACCAGTCTGTGTGCTGAACTTCTGTTCTGTTATGGGTATAAACCTGTTTCCAATCACTTATACCGGTAAAAGTATAATGTCTACACCTGGCCTTAGTGTTGAATCTGTTCACTTTTTGCACTTTAACCACCAAGATCATTTCTTCCTTGCACCACCTCGACTATGACTCTATTACAGAAAGTGGAAGTGAAATTTAGGTAAAGTTATTAGTTTTCATCTTAGTTTCTCTTAGAGTATGAACATATGCACAACTGAGTGTGGGGTAAGGAAGCTGGGATTTATCATGTTCTGGATGCTTTGTAGCAGCTTTTGTTAGGTATGAAGCTTCTAATATTGGGTTCCTGGCAAATATTCTGGCAAAAAATTTAACTAAATGACATCATAATATCAATTAAGAATTGAGTCTTTAAGAAAAGAGTGTCACCACTGCAAGGACCCAGAGCGTGCAGGCTACAGGTCATGGCTCTGCCCTGGCTCCTCTCATCCCAAGTTCCCAGAGGCTCCAGAGTACTCCCTGTGCTGCTCTGCAGTGCAGGCTGCCAGCCTGAGCAGTGCAACCCCAGCCTGAGCTTTTCTGCACAGGTGCAGCTGGGGTCGCCATGAAGACCAGCCCAAGCCATGAGGGCAGGGGCTGCTGGGAAATGGAGTCTGGCTGCTGGCTGGATCGACCATTTTGCCCACCCCGATCTAGGAATAAGGAATGCAATCCATAGCCAGGGAACGGAGATTGTTTCATAGAAATTAGTGAAAAGGACTTGGGAGTAATAAGCTACACGTCCACATGCAGGGGTGTGTGCTTGCAGTGACACAAAAAGTACTTTTTACCACTGTGCCTGCCCCTGCACATGTGCTGCAGGGTAAAATGACTTGCTTTGGGCAAACTGCCCGTTCCCTGCTTCTCCCAGCGTCCTGGAGGAGCCAGGGCGGACCTAGAGGAGGGGAGATGCTCTGGCCAACAGCCAGAGCATCTCCTTGGAGGACCCAGCATCCAGCTGCACCACTTTTTTTAGCTGTTTGTTTTTTGTTTGTTTTTTGATACTGGGAGTTCCTGGTATTATATTTGCAGTGTGGCGCACAGTTGCACATGCGCTATATGCAGCTTGTGGTGCCTCAAACCAAATCCACTGCAAACCACAGATGTGCGCTCATGTGGATGCACTCATAAATGGCAAGTCATGCTTAAGTTCTTAGGATGATGGTGTTGCAAAAAATGCAATGCAATATTTGGATAAACGGGTGAGTAGTGAGTAGGAAGATTATCTTATGTCTGCATACCCCATTGGGGAGACTGATTCTGGTATTTTATGTACAATTTTTGTGTCCTTTAAAAGGCATATTGAAACATTGGAGTGAACGAAGAAAAAAGCAAATTATGCCATGACTGAAGAAAATTCCGTACAGTGAAACACTTAAAAAACTAAACCTATTTAATTTCAAATGGAAGATTGAGTGGTATCTTGAATTACATTGCAAAACAACTCACATGGAGAAAATATCACTTACACTCTAAAGGCTCTTCAATCTAACTGTAGCCAAACACATTTACATTAGAAACTAGGCACCCATTTTTAACAGTGAAGGTCATTAGTTAATAGAACAAACAGAAGTGGTCAATTCTACATCATCACTAGAATCTTCAGATAAAGATTGGATGCCTTTCTAGCTAGCACATTTAATTCACAGATTTTAACTATCTCCTATATAATAATTCAATAAAACCTTGAATTTTGTAATATGAAAATTTACTTCTTTTTCCTAATTTTGTCCTGTGGTGTAAAATGGAGGCTGCAATTCATTCTGGGGTGGCAACTTGATTTTTATATGTATACACTTTGCACAATCACTTAGGAAAATTCTCAAGCCCTTTATCTTCTAGTAGGCTGAAAAATCCTATCAATACAAAATCACCAACATGCATGAAACCCTGAAGAAATATGTGTGTTTATTCAAACCTTTCCCCTTTTTTGTTAAATTTAGGGTTCATACAACTGTAGCCCCTCTATTGTAATATGTTTCTTCATCAGACCAAAAACTCCACATGGTTTAAAAGGCTGAAACTCTCACTCAACATGGCACTAAAAGCATTAACATCTTTTAGTTTTATTATTTCTGAAAGTTAATCCAGCTCAAAGACAGATTATGGATGGCACTTTCCCTTAACCTTTAAAGAAAGCTCATGGTTTTAGGTTAGAATTATGCCCTCAGTATCAATACTTGCTGGGTTCATATGATGTCCTGAATACCTGTATGTATGTCCATCTGTTAAATCTGGCACGGAGCCCTCCCACAAGTTGTTCAGGCCCTTGCTCAAGGACTGCCTGGCACAGATCTGTTTATACTGGATGCTTATCTAGTATTTCATGTGCTATCACTTTTGCAGAAATCCTCTTGGCTGTACCTTGACATCATGTCCCCTGGTGCCAAGTCATAGATGCTAATTCAATACATATCTTGATATGAAAAGAAGAGAGTATATATTTCTGACTTATATTGTAACACTTTATATTGCAGTGAACACTGCAGAAAATTCATTTTCATCACAGTGACATATTAAATTATATGCTTCTAATGAGATTTTAATTCTGATATAATAAAACAGTGAATAGAGATTATTTAACTAATCATAATGCTTAACTATTAGTTATTGCTATACATAATGTAATTAGAATGATTAAATATTAATAATTTGGAATTTGAACCTCCTCCTATTAAGATCAATAAAGTTTGGTCATTGACATTAATGGCAGCAGGTTCAGAACGATTATTTATGGGATATATCAACTATTTAGAAAGCCAAATACCTAATTGAAAATATTTAAATATAAATATATATTAATAATGAAATGGCTTTTAGCTTCAATATGCTCACTATTTAGTTAGGGACATCTCTTTAGATTTTCTTTTGAAATATTAAATTAAGTATTAATACAAATTATTAGAGATTCAAGAGTGACTTCTGTGGTACATGCTATTCACTCTCATCTTATGATATTGTTAATTACTTCTTAATAAACGCATTTCAGTGGCCGCTTAGTTTAACAAACAACCAATATTCTATTACAATTGCATTAAATGCATACTTAGAATGCATACTACATTTACAACAAAATGCAACGTGATATAATGGCGAGTTGTAGACTCAAGGCATAACTCACAGGAAGGGACTGCTCACAGGTACTGTGTACACTTGGCAGACAACGACAACAAGAAATGAGGAGAGTTAAAACAACAGAGCTCAAGGATTAGGATGAGAACCTGCTCCAAAAATGGCCTTGAGAGATCAATTGGCCAAGTACCTTACATGTTTGTCTGTTATCATGAGATTAGTTTGTTGTGTAGGCTCTAATGAAAGACACTGGGCATGTCTAGTTGTGCGCATTTACTGTGCAGTAACTGAAATCACTGCAAAGTACAGCTGTGTGTCTACACATGCACACCCATATTGCGCACTAAATATGGTGTCTTATTCTGACTTGACCATAAATTTGATACCGCCATCATATAGGTATTAAATTTACACCTGATTAGTTACTGCACAGTAACGTATGTGTAGACTCCTTACTACACAACACTTGTGTGCGTGGACTGACTTGGGACTAACTTTAGTTCCAAGCCAGTCTACATGCAGTGTTAACACGCTTTAATGCCAGCATGTGTAGCCGCTGGACTATTTCCTCTTACTGTGCAGTAATTTACTGTGTAGTAAATTTAAGCTGCTGTAAACACGTGTCGACACACCCACCTAGTACTATAAAATGGGTAGATCCATTTTCTCCTGATATAAGAGAGTCAAGCATTAGCATTAGCAATTTGATCTAGGTTTCCAGAAAAGTTAATAGTCTTAAAAATAGTTTGCCTCATTTTGTTATGTGCTTTACTAGGGTGCTCCAGCCCACTTCCTGAAGTGCTCAACCTAACAGGACCCAGTGTAAAACAACATTTTTTGCAGGGGACTATGTCAACAATTGATAGCCCTATATTGGCATCTTGATTAAACTCAAGCATCTTTGCTGGTCAGGGTGTTCAGAATGCAGTCAAGTAATCTGCTTTAGGCATGTTTAGACACACGTTTTTCACATTATACGGAGTGGGGTTGATAGTCATATCTCACTGTTCCACTGAGCATCCAATGCAGTGGTTCGAATAAATTCTGATTATTTAGGTATCTGGCTCTGATTTATTGGTGCTGAGCTATGCTAAAATCATGAATAGTAAGCCCATGAGTTAGAGGAACTGACAAACATCACCAAGTCTTGAAAATATGCTTTAGTAGATATAAACCCAAATATATTTTTCCATAATAGCCTATCATTGCAGTCAATCTTCTCTTGTTCATTTTGATGTCTAATATCTCTGGCTTATTGATTACCTTTGCCAAACTAGTGGCTTTCACAATTTTGAATAATGGAATTACGGTAAGAGTCACTCCGAAACACATTTTACACTTTTTACTTCTCTGAGATACCAAAAAATGTCAGCTACCTGTTAGTTAGATACTTACAATAGGTATGCAGCTGGGTGATTTAGGTATATTCATATCTTCCCATCTGTAAGGCTGCATTAGATAAGCTATACAGTCTATTTAAACTTTTTATTCTTTGTTGGTATGTTATGTGATGAAATTAGTGACATCTATTGTTGAAGGTGCCTAAAACTCTCCATTATAAAACTGTATTTTCATTTCCTTTAATTGTACCAAATTTAACCTGTTCAGGTTAAAAAAAAATTATGTTGGGTGTCTGAAACTAAATATTTTTTAAAGAAGTTTCACCTGAAGAGGTTCAGCTATTTCTGAGGAAAAGATCTGGAAAAAATGTGTTAGTTTGCTTCTGTTAAAATTATTATAATTTAAGAAGCTCCAGAGACTCTGGCTGCTTTGAATTGTGGACTTGCTTTTAGTGCTTTGTATTGTAGACTTGAAATTTGGCAGAAAGGTTGTCCTAATTTTTAGTATATTTCTTTTACCTTCCCTGTGAAAAACTGTTCAAGTTATAAGTCTCTGAAATATTTGGTTTCCACAGGCTTCGAAGAGACTGCGTAGTCTTTGGAACAATTCAATTATTGCTCACAGGATGCTGATATAACACATGAAAGAAAAAAGGGATAGTAAAAAAGTAATAGGAAATAATAATGCAGAAAATGGGATTCCCCATTTCATAGCAGAGCTCCATAAAATAAATTTTATAATACATAGTTTTTGTAGTTAGAAAACTGAATGATCAAAATAATTCCTTGATTTTTACAAACTTTATTATTTGCTAAATAAAGCGTTAAAAGGAATTCAGGGGCCACAAATCTTACATTCACAATGAATCATCTTTATATCATGAAAGTAAAATTGTTAAATTATATGATTTTCACATTATTTTTCTATAATGAATGCTAAGAATTTTTAAAACTCTACTAAATGAATGTTAACAAGCTGTTTAATGCATAAGAATGTATGAATACATTGCATGCAACAATAATCTCAACCTATTAATTGCAGTAGTTAAATTTATGGTGGTGTTTGTGGTACTCCCTATTCCACATCAAGCACAGTATACTGTAAATGTAAAAAAACCCCCAATAATAGTTCTTTCAACAAAGGGTGTAGTATTAAAAGCATAAAGATTGCAATGATGAATTTTCTGAATCCATCCAGATACTTAAGTATGCCAGAATTTAAGCTTATATGTCCCACTAACGTACTTTCTTGAATATTGCCTCAATATTCTTGCACATGTACTCATATATGGGTGTATATGTTTGTGTGCACACACATTATTTTGAATAGTATTTATATTGCTTAAAATAATGTGTTTGTTGTGGACATTTAAGACTGTGGAGAAAAAAACATATTTACAAAGCTGTGAACACCTTTAAGGAAAAACTAAGATGTAGATATTATATCTATATAAACATACTACAATACTCTAGGCAACCATGTAATTTGAATTCAAATTTGGAGTCCTGTAATCTATTAGTGTTTTCTATTTTTTTATAATAAATGGGACTTCTGCCACCCTGCATTTCTTTTATATATATGTACCAAATCCATCACCATAGCATATTAATGGTAGGTTATGGTTGTATGTATTAAATAGATCCTTTTTGCCTTTCTGTAGGACAGCTATCATAAATCCATGTAAGTTTACAGGTTTGGGTATAAATAAGATAAAATTAATGCCCCAGTGACTGAGGAAATGAGGACTGTCATGAACCTCACTACAAAACAAAACTCTAGTTCATGTCCAGATGAGCACAGCAGTGACGTATGTGGTGGTGGCACCACACACTGCATGTCCAGATGTTTTCGGGAGATCCCAAGGATAAAAATGCTATGCAGAAAAAAAAATAAGTAGGGCGGCAAACACAGGGGCAGCTCATGTCTCCCAAAATGAGAGCCTGGCTGGCTGTAGCTGTGCTCTGGTTCACAGCCAGGCTCCAAGCAGCAGGATCGCCAAGGCAGCAGCCCTGGAAGACCCCCAGGACTCCAGATAAGGCTTCTGGGGCTAGCCCAGTGCTGGCCTCAGCCTCCCCTACCCCACACAAGGTAACCTGCCACATGCCAGAGGGTGCATGGCACAAGCATTCCCCAGGGACAAGTAGCAGTGGCTCAAGGTAAAGAGCCCGCACATCAAGAGGAAGAAATAGATTCGGGGTTCCTGAGGCAACTCTCGGAGACCATAAAAGCTAAAGAGGCGGTAGTCATGGGGGACCTAAACTACCCGGACATCTGCTGGGAGTCACAGACAGCAAAGTCCCACCGCTCACGCAGGTTTCTAACCTGTGTACAGGACCTCCACCTGACACAGGAGGTACACGGTCCCACTAGGGGGAATGCCATACTGGATCTGGTATTGGCAACGGGGGATGACATGGTAGGGGACCTACAGATCGGTAGCCATCTGGGGGACAGTGATCACCTAATAATACAATTCACCATAAGACGTCGAGTGGGTAAGGTAACTAGTAGGGTGAAAGTGCTAGACTTTAGGAAAGCTGATCTCAATGAACTCAGGCGATTAGTCAAGGACGCACTGCAGAGTAGGAGTTTTGAAGTGATGGGAGCCCAAGAAGGGTGGCTGTGCCTTAAGAAAATGATCCTTCGGGCACAAAGCAAGACGATCCCCGAGCGAGGCAAAAGGGGGAAAGGGGCCAGGAGGCTTCCCTGGCTGACCACAGAAATCCAGGGCAGCCTAAGGGCCAAAAAGATGAACATGAGTCGGCAGTGTGACGAAGCCATCAAAAAAGCCAATGGCACTTTATTGTGCATCAGCAGATGCATGACGAATAGGTCCAAGGAGGTGATACTTCCCCTCTATCGGGCGCTGGTCAGACCGCAGTTGGAATGCTGCGTGCAGTTGTGGGCGCTGCACTTCAAGAGGGATGTGGATAACCTGGAGAGGGTCCAGAGAAGGGTCACTCGTATGGTTAAGGGCTTGAAGACCAAGTCCTACGAGGAGAGACTAGAGAAACTGGACCTTTTCAGCCTCCGCAAGAGAAGGTTGAGAGGCGACCTTGTGGCTGCCTATAAGTTCATCACGGGGGCACAGAAGGGAATAGGTGAGCATTTATTCACCAAGGCGCCCCCGGGGGTTACAAGAAATAATGGTCACAAGCTAGCAGAGAGCAGATTTAGATTGGACATTAGGGAGAACTTCTTCACAGTTCGAGTGGCCAAAGTCTGGAACGGGCTCCCAAGGGAGGTGGTGCTCTCCCCTACCCTGGGGGTCTTCAAGAGGAGGTTAGATAGGCATCTAGCTGGGGTCATCTAGACCCAGCATTCTTCCCTGCTTATGCAGGGGGTCGGACTCGATGATCTATTGAGGTCCCTTCCGACCCTAGCATCTATGAATCTATGAATAAGGTGTGCCAAGGCTTCTTGTCCCCAGGGAAACAAATGCCCACGCTCATGTAAATGTGGCCCTGCATGGCATATATAATTCTCTCCCCAGTAGAATTTATGAAACAACAAACCATACATAATGAGGAAATTAGTGATGGGTACACTGCTTAATGCACTAGATATAGATATTGGTGTAATTAGGGTGGCATAAGAACCTATATAGAAGATGAAAAGCAGAAGAAATTGTAGGTCCCAACATGAATGACAGTTTGGACGATGAGCCATGTGACAAGATGTTTGTGATCACTGAATGTGTGATTATCACAGAATAGGTATATAAGATCATAGGAAAGTAGGGCTAGAAGGGACCTCATGAGTCCAGTCCCTTGTTTAAGGCAGAATTATTCCTGACTAAATCATTTTATTTAAGTGTCTATTTAAACTGCTCTTGAAGATTTCCAAGGATGGAGATTCCATAACTTCTCTAGGCAACTTGTTCAAATGCTTGACTGCCCTTCTAGTGAGAAAGTTTTCCCTAATCTCCTACTTAAATTTCCTCTGATGCAGTTTGAGGGCATTATTCCTAGTTCAGTCCCCTATAGCCATAAAGAAAAGTGTATCTCCATCTTCTTTCTAATTGCCATTTGAAGACTGCTTTCAAATCTCCTCTCAGTCTTCTGAGTCTTATGTGATCAGTCATTTAGTCATCTTCCCACGCTGGGTTGGGGCAGCCACAAAAATTTCGTCAGTGATAAACCGTGGACATAGAATAGATTTATTTTTTGTCAACAGCATGAATGGGAAGTTCTCTGCATACAACCTGTTTATGTGAGTGACACAAAAGGGATTGATTAGGCCTTTAAAACACTTTTCAGAAATCATGCCAGTGTGTATTTGCTTGTCAGCAGGGAAGACATATAGAAAGAGATACAATCAGTGATAGTGCAATGGGATTAACATCCTTCTACATGTCATACACAGACTTCGTAGAAACCAGAAAGGAGAAAACCCTGTCAGTTCATCTAGCTAATGACCATTTTAGATTACACTGGAATTTTACATTCTCCTTTAGAAATGCTTATCAATTCTGTTTTAATAAAACATGAACAAGAGAGGATGTATGGATGACATTTTGTAGTTTAAATTACTCCATTCTGAGGTGCATATTTTAAATCATTTAGGGCAGATTCTGAACTCTTTGCTGTCATTAGGAAGTAACTCCTCATTTAAAGGTGTACCACCCAGAGCCCAAGAATATCAAGTTTCTATTGCCAACAGAACTCAGTGAAGTGATATGGTTAGCATCACATCCAGCTGCTTTTGACATCCCAGTCCACATGACCTGACACTCACTACAGGTAGGTGGCCTGGAGCCTTCATGCCTTAGATCCATAAGAAAACACCTTCATTGCTCTGCCAAGTCACTTCCTTGAATTTAATGAGAGACTCTTAAACTGCTCTTCAGTGAGCACATCTACACGTGTACATTTACTGCACAGAAACTGAGATTACTGCACAGTATGGGCACATGTCTACATGTGCATGCCCGTACTGCACAGTAAATAAAGTGACTTACTGGAGTGTAAATACTGGCGGACCTGAGCGTAAATTTGATACTGGCTGACTCGAGTTTAAATTTGATACCTGCAATATGTTGCAGGTATCAAATTTATGCCCAATTAGTTACTCCGTAGTAACATATGTGTACGTGCCTTACTGCACAGTAATACTGTGTGTGTGGACTGACTTGGGACTAACTTTAGAGTTAATGTGCTTTAATACCTGCATGTGTAGATGTTGGCCTATTCCCACCTACTATGCAGTAATTTACTGAGCAGTAAATTTGAGCCAGCATAAATGCACAAGTAGACACGCCCAGTGGGAATGAGAGTTTTACAATTTGTCTATCACTTGTGTAACAGAAAGTGATTTCAGTGTGTAGCATGTTGTTTTATTATTATAATAATTGCTGTACATAACTCTTATATTTGTATGCTCACAATCAGCAGAAGAAAGTTTGAGGAACTAGAAGATGGGAGCAACCTGGTTACCTCTCCAATCCAGAGAATTTATACCATATCTTTTCAGCTGATTGAAAAGATTGATGGTGGTAGCAAGTGATAAACCAATAGATTTCAGACCTACAGAAGATGAAAGCCCAGCCAACACTCCAGACAAAGGCCGCATATAAATATTCAAATAATCTGGGAGAATTCTCACAGGTTTGGTCTTCTGGTTGAGAAATTTACCTACAGCTACATGTACAGACATTTGAATAATGAGGACATTGTGCGGTGGGGGAGTGGGGGGCTGGGCATACATCTCAGTATGCTTTACAGGCTCCCTTAGTCTGCCTGGCAACAGATGGAAGCAGTGCAAAGGGCAGCTCTGATTGGCTGAACCAAGCTGCTCACGGTCAGCATGTCTTTCCCTGCAGCACAATGTGGTGGTTCTGAAGGGCATATTCTGCTCTCTGCTAGAGCAGCAGAGTCCAGTGACTCTGTTATCCAGGTAGAAGGGGAGAGGGAAAAGGGTTCTGGAGGACTATGCTCTTTTCTGAGAGAAGCACAGCATATACAGACATTTGGTCCCTCAGGAGAAACTCTCCTGGGAGTGATTTAATTCTGGTTGTTACCAAGCTATTTTTCTTTAGGATCAATCATCTTTATTCTGGGAGAAAAAGCCTGAATATCTGTACTATCATGGTTTCTCCTAGAAGAGCAGCAACTCTCCCAGGAGAAACTGAATATCTATATAGGTCCTAAGACTCCCTAAATGGCAAGAGAAAATATTCCTTTTCTGCTACATCATTCACTCCCTTTTCTGAGACACAGTAGACATTAAAGGCAAGTAAAGCTCTCTTGGCCATAAAAATAAAGCCACTTCAGAAATAATTATTTTTTCCGAAGAACGAATTCTTTAGAAGAATTCATTCTTCCAATCCATCCTTAACATATGTTAACACAATAGTATGCCATGACTTTTAATTTCTATGCTTTGCTGTAATTCACTGTATCATGCTAATGTTATTTTAATGAAGCATTTTATGGCAAAGTTTCCTTCTTATAGTATAAAAAACAAATGAACATTAGCTCCTGCATCTAAGGGTTTTAGAATGAACACAATAGACCATAGCAGTGCTTTTATTATTCTCCCTTAGGTAAAATATATAAAAGGGTTTGAAATGGATGTTTTTAACCAATTGGGTAGTAATGGCTTCCCTCAAGGTACTGGAGTACAAATTGTAATATCCTAAATTACAGCTGTTATTTAATCTCATGTTAACGTATTTCTCTTGCGTAATAGCCAGGCTCTAATCTCAGCACGCAGCAGCGGCTATTCCCTATATCTGTTCTGTTCTCATAGTTTATATCATAGGCTAATAGCCTAGGGGCTCTGTGTGCTGGCTGCCAGTTTTTCCACAACTCTTCACTCCACTGCAGTCCACAATGTATTACTGTATTATTCTTGCTGACTTCAACGTGGATTCATAGGATCATAGGAAAATAGGACTGGAATGGATGTCAAAAGGTCCTCTAGTCCAGCCCCTTGCTCAAGGCAGAATCATCACTGACCAAACCATCCCAGTCAAGTGCCTGTCTAAACTGTGCTTGAAAATTTCACGGAGGGAGATTCCACAAGTTCCATAGGTAGCCTGTTCCAGTGTTTGACTAGCCCTCTACTGAGACGTTCTTTCCAATCTCTAACCTAAATTTCCTCTGCTGGATCTTGAGGCCATTGCTACTAGTCCTGTTCCCACAGTGACCAGCCTATCTCTATTCCCTTCATAATCCCCTTCAGGTATTTGAAGAATGTTATCAAATCCACCCTCCCCCAAGTCTTCTCCTCTCCACGCTAAATAATCCTCATTATTTCAGCCTTTCCCTATGGATTATACATACACATGAATGAGATTCGTTGCTATTCACAGCACTAGTACAAGGCAGTTTAGCTCTTTGAGCTTCTGCATAAGGATCATTTTGACATCTACATCAAGGTAGAAAAACTGGCATGGCTTTGTTGTAGGTCCTAAGAGGAGAATTCTCCAGGAGTCATGGCAGAGCTGTCTCAGCAGGAGGGCTCTGTCATTTCCCTTTCAGTGCCACAGGATCTGTAGTTGGGAAGTTAAGGGGTCTGTGGAAGTCATTTTATTTAATATAGCATTTATTTTCTTTCAGCACATATGCCATCCACTCTGATAGATTCTCAGTTTTGTGGGAGAAATCCTGACCCACCCACCTGAGAGTTTAGACTTCAGGGGGATGAGGTTTTATCTGTGTGAGGAAACATTTAAATAGCATTGCAATTAGTAAGTTTAAAAAGAATGACATAAATAAGGAATAATCCTCAGGGAAAAATGTGGTTATCACTAGATCCCTGCTAAGAGGTTCTCTAAAATGTCTTAAATATAATGGACTTTTTGTTAGTATGAAAGAGTGAAGATTAGAGATCTCAGACCAGTAGCCATTTATAAAAAGAAAATCCTAGGCATAAATCATATTGTTATAACAATATAAATGTTATATTTATGACATAAATAAATCATAAATCCTAAATTTGACATCTAGTACAGATTGGATCCCCTTCTTGTCTTTTATACCAGTAATCTATTTGTATTACTACCTCACACTCTGCTTTGGAGGCAGTGGACTGATATTTGCTGACAACCTGATTTAGAGAGATTTTTAGTTATGGTAAGGTTCTTGCTGTGTTTAGAGTTCTACAAAGTAAAATTCCCATACACTGCCTTCAGATCTGGTCTCTTAATTTTAATCCATTCTGTCATTGGTGACCTTAGTAGTAACACACAAAGCATATTTCATATAAAAATAATCGCTTTGGAGTATTCTGTTATAGATTGAACACCTCCTCCTTTAGTTTTCATTCAACACAGAATGAACATTCCTATAGTTCTAATTCAGGAAAGTTCTTAAGCACAAGTGAGCTTTGAGCCTGTTCTTAGATTGCACTGAGGTCAATGCTGGGAAAATAAGGAGAGGTTGGCATTTTTTCCCTTTAAGTTCCCATTATATTGTTATTAAGGATCTTCAGGCTCATCTGTGCTTGTTCAGCACCTACAGCGGGGGTCCTGATCTTCTGGGCCCTATGCTTATTTAAATATTTAATAACAACAGCAATAGCAATGATGTATTTTCTCCATGCTCCTATAATTTTGTACAGCATAAAAAGCATTCAGATGCCTATGTCACCTACACAGTTATGTTAAACATAAGGCTGAACATCCAACCTAAAAAGAGAAACACTTTTGCTTTATTTTTCTTTCTTTATTATGGTGCTGGGTCGTTAGTTGCAATATATTCCATTTGAAGAAGTACCAAAAAATCCTGAAGTTAGGAAGTTATAGTACATAAACAGATGATTAATATTAGAAACACAGGAGCTGTAAAATCTGGGGCTGTATTGCTTGCAAAACCTAAATTAACAAATTGTCACAGATTGTCAGGGCAAAGTTTGTAATCTTGGTAGCACTTTAAATGAAAGGAACATTTATAAATACTTTAACAATAATTAATAAATTATGACTACAAATTGCTTTTTTCAAATAAATTATTATACAATGACAAGGCCTGTTTTAGAGATTTGTATCAATTATTCAATATTACATTACAAATTTGTTATAGCAAGCACTCATAAAGAGGAATACATAAAACTATTTATAGATGTCACATGTCTGCCACATGTTGTCATGCCTTTGACAATAATTTATTAGTGATATTTCAAATTAAATTAATATTTTATTAATTGATAATAAAGTACTCTCAGAGGGTCAGATTCTGATCATCATTATGCTGCTGTCATGACATAACTGTTGCATGGGCACACATTACACTTAGGATGGTTTAAATGTGGTTTGAACCTGAAGGGAACGGCAGAATCTGGGTATAGAACATACATTTGAAACCCTTTCAAAGGGGAAACATTTCAAAAGGGCAACAGCTGTGAAGTTCTAATTCTTATGTGTGGATGAGCTGAAAATGATTCAGCGCATTCCAACTTTAACACTGCTTCATCCAGGGTTAAAGCTGAAGTATTTTGCTACAGTTGAGTCATTCTTACCTTATTTGTAACACCAGTTTCCCTTTTAAAATGCTCCCCTTGTGGAAGGGCTCCAAATGTGTGTGCGCCCATGCATATGTGCCTGTTAAACTATTTAAAGCTGCCTGGAATGGTTCAAAAGCATGCCTGGAAATCAAGAACTGCTCTAAACCAGTTCACTGTGAACTGATTCAGTGTTGCATAGACACCAAGGGCGTCTATACATGTACATTGAGCCTGCTCTGATGTGCCGTAATTACAGCATGTCAGAGAAGACTCGATTAATTGAGTGTGGTAATTGCCATGCTCCAGAAGACTCCAGCACCATGTGTATCAGTATCCCCGTGCTGAAGAATGGCAGCGGGGGTTCAATGAACTTTAGTTAAAGCGCCCCCGCTACCATTTTTCAGCATGGGAATGCTAATACATTTGATGCTCTGGGTGCTTTATTTAGAGAGCCTCTTGGAGCCTGCTCACTGTGAGACATGCTGTGCTGGGTGCTCATTTCTACCCCTAGTTGTCAAAACCTCAGTGCTTCACACAACTGTTAACTGGTTCCCAATCACTTGCAATTTGGAGTGGTTCAATCGTTATGTGTGTCTATATCTAGTGTAGCTGAATTTGGAATGGTTGTGAATGTTACATAATACTTTAGGACTAATTCCTCCCTTAATCATTATCTTTAGACAAGGGCCCTGAAGAATCATCACAGCCTGGACTGTGTCATACAGGAGTGTTACTAGAGTTAAGGTATTATACCCTAGGCACATCTACACAAGACATTTACTGTGGAGTAAACTAATTAGCTTTACAGTAAAATGTCTCCATCTACACATGTGGAACAATTAGGTCCGAGTAAACTAATTTAACTCTGCTGTAGGTTAACTTAGATTCTCTGCCTCTGCATAATCTCATCTTAAACCCAGGAACATGATTTCATTGTTGTAGGGATGCTGAATAAGTTCTTTTAAGGTTATGTATCATTTTTGCAGTTTTAAAAAAGTGCAGAGGCTCCACTACTAGTCTTTTTGTGAATCAGGTAGGGCTTTTTTCATTTCAACCAGTACTATTTAATATATTATTATTAATTAGAGTATCATCTCTAGTGTCTCTTATCGGACATATATATTCAGCTGTACTTTGTCTTTTTCACACCCTAAGGTATGCATAAAGAGACACTTACACACAGCTAAAAAACATAGAAACCTTGCTACTTATATAGATGAGAACATTTCCTGAGGAATGGTATAGCATCTGTGCTTTTGGCCAGTGTGAGACAACTAGTCATGCTACTGAAAAGCAACAATGGTGACATAGGCAATCAGTCATTTCCTTTTCTACTGAGTAAGGAATTAAAGGACCTCTTCCAGATAAGCTGAGCTAATGAACTTTCAACATGTGTCATGGGAATTAGGAGCAGCAGTACTAATAGTTTAGAGTGGACATGCAATGCTACAGCAACATAACATTGCAGGCACAAATTGTGATGCTGCAGCTACGTCACTGTAGCAGCATGCTCCCTTGCTATAGTGCATTGCTATGGTGACATAGCGGCTAAAAATACCTGTGAGCTGCTGGCACGGTGCAGTATGGGCTCTTACTGCACTGTCATTTAGTACTTCCTTTTGGATGCAGTAACAACACCATAGGGACACATGTAGATGCGCCCAGTTTGACCCACAGTCAAGCTGTCTCCCAAAACTCTGAATCTGGAAAGCAAGATTTAGAATAAGAAAATGTTGTTGGCCCTTCTGAAAATGAAGGGCATGAGAGGAAATTAAATAACCACAAAATGAATAACATTACCTGTCCTATTTGTAATGGTATCTTTTATGGTGGCAAAATATTTTTAAAAAGATCCCTTGTGTCTCATTTTAAGTGTTAAAATATATTGCCAAAGTTGAAAGCATTCATGAATGCTATGATTATCAGCCTAGGACCTGTGGTCTCATATTAACTTTCCAGTCTAAAAAAAATGTATAAAGTATCTGTACACCCTAGTTTCTAGGTTCTAACTCGTTGTCATTTGGGGGAAACTAAATTTGATACTGTTGAAGAACTGCACCCTTTTTATTACCGTTACTGTTGTTCATTTGTATAATTAATGGGAACACTTCCTTGGTACAAGGTGGACTACCCTACAATTAGCAATCAATTTGTAAGTTTTTTTGAGTGTTGGGCATTTTCAGGCTTAGGAAAACAAATAAATAGATTGCTGCTTAGATTTTTTTAAACTGTTATATCACTCTACCTCTTCTAAAGAGTTCAGTTTTAAACAACGAATATCCTGCTACCATTACATTTTGATATAGTGTAAAAATCAGTAACTTTAATAGATGAGTGGCAGATGATTTGCAATGACTGTATAGAAGCTTAGGATAGCATAAATTCTTTAGTTCTAATTAACCCTTTAACAACTCTTCTTCTTTGTCTTTGCCTTGTACAAGTTCAGCTGAGGGATGAGAAATGAGAAATCTACTAAAAGCTTCACTAATTCTGAGTACCTAGAATTATTAATGTTTTTGTCTTACTTTAACAATGCTTGCCTTGCCAGTGTGTAGTGCATCCCCTTCTATTTCCAGTGAGTTATGGTTCTGAATTGTGTGTTGTTTAAAAATGGGACAACTTACACCAGGGCTGTCCAATAGGGCTGTGCCAAGCTTCAGTCCCTGATTTGATTCAGTGGCCGAATCTCTGAATCCAAATCAAATCAGGCACAGCTTTAAATGTTTTTTCTATGTAGCAGCCTTTAAAAAATGGGCCCACCTGAACAGAATGGGAAGGGCTGCCTGGCAGAGAGACAGAGTTTGTCCCTGAGGGGACACTGTAGGCTCTGAGGGCAAGTGAAGCTGTTTGGGAGCAGCCCTGTTGGAAGTGGGAAGGGTGATGTAACCCCAGCAAAGTTTTGAAAGAGAGCCATTAGCAAAAGCCTGGGAAGGGCCCTGAGCTGGGATTGGCTGAGAGACTTGGATAAAAGGGGAGCAGTTTTTCCAGGGGGGGAACAAGAGAGAGAGAGGGGGCTGAGGGACAGGCTTGAGACCGGATTCAAAGTCTCAGCGCAGTGGTCCCTCGGAGAGCCCCTGAGAGAGGCCTGCAGGAGCAGCAGTGGAGAAGCTGCAGTGGCAGGATCAGGCAGGGACTGCTGGTGTGGAGAATCCAAGTCTGGAGAGACCTGACTGCAGCTGGTGTGGCTGGGTGAGCACAGCAGAATGGGGGGCAGCGGGAGGGACTGCTGGAGTCTGCCCTGTTTTCCCTGGTGGGTGAGGGGCCCCAGGGGCAGGCAAAGCCCAGGGAGGGGCTGTGTTTGCCGGGGCTGTGAGGCTGTGTGGGGCAGGAGGGTTGCTGTAGCCTGCAGCCCAGACACTGCTCCCAGCAGAACCAGGGAAGGGGGTCAAAGGCAGGGGAAGGCTGTCTTGCAAGAAATGCAGAGGAGCCGCTGCTTGCTGCCCAGAGACCCCAGGAGCACGGAGACGGACACCAGTGCCAGGGAGTGTCCACAGACCACGTGCAGGGACACAGACAGTCCCACTTCCTGAGATACCCCGCCAGGGGCAGTGCACATGGGATCCCCAGTACACCGTGTGCAAGTGAGAGACTGTGTAAATAAGTTCTTGAGGGTTTATTAGACAGTATATCCATGTGCTTATTTAATGATTATTTGTTATGATGTAAATAATTAAATCTTGTAAATAGTTTGAGAACTGTCTGCAAGGGTGCTTGATTGTAAGGGGAGGCTCTCCGCTCAGGGGCACTGCAGCAGCTTCCCAGGGGGGCTGAGCAGGCCTATTGGCTACCGGGTACCCCCGGATCCCATTATTCAGGTGAGGGTGCATGTAGTGTCACGCCCAGGGTTACATCTACATACCTTAAGGTACCAAGTGGCTTGTGAATGCTGAGATGGTGGAGCAGATGGAGTGTCTCACAGAAGCGTGGAAGGCTCCTCAGCACGCTCTGCAGCAGACCCAGAAGTGGACCAGAAACACTTCCAGTCCACTTCTGGATCCACTGGGAAAGCACACTGCCCCTCTCCCCCAGCTCAGTGACTGGTGCCTCCTGGGTCTGGGGAAGCACCCGGTGTCCCCGCACGGCTGATTGCTGAGCCGGAGGGGGAGGGTGTGTGGGGAGGAACCCCCTGCGTGATTGGTGGTGGACCCAGAAGTGGACTAGAAGCACGTCTGGTCCATTTCTGGGCTTGCCACTGAGCACGTGAGGTTCTCGCGCTCCTGTGGGACCCTCCACCCACCCCAGCATTGCAGCATTCATGAGCCATGCCTGGTACCTCGAGGTATGTAGAAAAAACATTTAAAGCTGTGTCTATGGCCAAATTGCTGGTTTTCCAAATCCAGCATCAGATCTTCAGATTCAGCCGAATCGAATTGGGGACAGTAAGCCGAATCAAAAAAATTGAATCACTGTCCCTGATTTGGGCTGAATCCAAATCCGAATTGAATACGACCCATTTTGCACACCCCTACTGTCCAACTGGCAGCCTGCAGCTTCCATATAACTCCAAAGGGGTTAGTATAAGGCCTGCAGGCTCCTGCCCAGCCACTGCTCCTTGCATTGCTTATGCTGCTATGGTGGCCAGGGCCTCTGAGCTTTCCCACCCTCTTCTGCTTCTTGTTTCATTCCTGGGGTCAGGACACCACATTGGGCAGGGGGCTAGGGAGAGGCCTGGGCTGCCCACGTTCTGTGAACAGCCACAAAGAAAGGACCCAGGGCTGCACATGCAGCTAGGAGTGGACGTGGGCTGCACATAGCTCTGTGCAGTGTGTGGCCCTGGGATCTGTGGACTATGGGGCATGTAGCCCTTTGCCACCCAGAAGTTGGACAGATCTGATTTACACAATTAACAGTATTGCAGTGGCTTGGATTGTGACAGGTCCAGCATACCAGGTCTTTGTAAATGTGACTAGTCCTGGCATTAACCCCAATTTACTCACTTTTAGAAAAACAAGAATCTGTACCATTCTATTTTATCTCATTTTCTCTTGTCTGGTTGATGCAATAATAAAACAAACTAAGCTCCAGTTCTGGCAGTTAATAGACTAATTTATTTTACTTATAAATATCAGGATGTCTTGCATTTCTCATGTCAAAATAGTTATGCTAGATAGTCCTGACATCACATCACATTCTAGAAGTGATTTAAATTACCAGAAGAGTTATGAGTTATTTCAGCCACGGGTATAGTTTCCCAGCTAGAGTGACCTGCATGTAGGCATGTGCATTCCCCCAAATCCTTCTGCCAGCAGCAATGCAGGTGACCAATATGTACTTCCAGAGAGCACCCCCAAAATTCAGAGGCCCTGAAGGCTGGAAAAAGTAGAGTTGCATTCTGCTTCACCTAGTCAAACCCAAATGCAGTTCTTTCCCTCCGTGCTGGATCCAGTTCCTGTGAGCCCTAGCAGTGCCAGAAGTCTCAAGGAAGTGTAACATTCTCCTGGCCAAATCCAGCCCTTTTAACATCATTATAGCCAGCCAGAAAAGTGAATCCAAACCCCATCTTTGAACCAAAGGACACTGGAAACCCAGACCCGAATCAGGCTCTGGATTTCCTAAACAAGGCCTGTATCTCTAGTGGACTGAACCAGAACTCCAGCCCAAAGTCACAAACTGTTTAGAACTGCTTTTACTACTTACATTGTAGAGCAGTATGGATATGAGTTCAAGCAGATGGGTATGAGTAAAAACAGAATATGGCTCAGCATATAAACATACTGAAAGGATTATGTGCCCACGAGCATTCGTCAGCTCTCAAATACAGCAGTTCAAAGTTAGGGTAATTTACACTGGGCTTTTGGTGTTACATGAATTCATAAGGTAGAGCTATTGACTTTCTCAGGTATCTATTATACAAATTGTTTTATATATTGTTGAGGGCTGTCTTATTTAAGCACCTCCTGTTGTAATTGTCTCCATGAGCTGTCTTTGCTGTTTATTATATGTGTATTTGAAGGGGAGATGGGAATTGTTTGATATATGTTTATTTTTCATAAAATTCTTAAAATATATACAGCCAATTACCCCCTTGAGAGTTATTAATGTTCAGCCTTATTTTTTCTCCCAGTTTCGCAGATTCTTAATTCTCAAGTGAGTGGCTGTCTGGATAGTACTTTCTTGTTCTATTACCCAGTGCTTAAATGACTCATATCACATATTAGATAAAACAGGCTGCCTATACATGGGGGTGGAGGGGCAGTGTTTTAATTACAGCAGTTCCTGGAGAGCTGCTCTAATTAGAACACCTCATTGTCATGTGTGTTCTACCGCCTCATTGTCAGGAGCGCACACGTGCGTTTCCATGAGACAAATAGCAGCGACACATAGTGCAAGTTGCGTGGCAAGTTGCCCTGAGTGGAGTAGAGGAGGCTGGGGTCAGCAACTGGGCTGGTTCCACCAGCCTTACTTGGGGCACTGGGGCTCCAGCAGGGGTGATCTGGCAGCAGAGATTCTGGCCAGCAGCCAAAGCATGGCACTGGCCAGTCAGGCTCTGGTTTTCTCATCAGGCGGTGCATGCTATTGCCACATGTGCTGCCCCACTTCTTCTAGCGTGGGTTTTTTGAACACTAGCATTTCCTGGTGCCAAATCCCTCTCCCTCCCTGCACCCCCTTCCACTGCAAATTAGCAATGTAGGGAATGCCTGCATGTGCAGTGTTTGTGGCGTGTGGAGCCACAGATGGGTCTGCAGCACTGCATACTTCACATGTGTGCTCATCTGGATGTGCCCAATGAGATTAGAAATTGCTGCTGGGATGCTTTATTTAAACCTCATTTGACAAGGCTTAGATGGAGTCCCCCAGTGGCCATTTTTAAATATGCAGGGATTTATGCATATGATAGTGAGGCCATCATATGCATCATATTAGAACACAGAGCAGACTTGACTAATCGAATCTGCTCTGATGTGTTCTAATTAGAATACAAACCAGCACATGTATAGGAAGCCACAATGTAAAAAGATTACGTATATTTATCAGTTTGATCAGTAAGAGAAATAACACTATAAAAAAGATCAAAATAGTAATGATAAATCAAGTGTGATTCATGAACTCTTTTGGGGTCTATAGAGCATTAAGAACTCGTTAAAAGTTGGAAAAAGTACAAAGATTGTAATAATCCATAGTAACAAAGTGCAACATTAGAAGCATATTAGAAAAGATTTTCAAAGGCACAAATGTAAGTTAGACATCTAATTCTCATTGATCTTCAGCAAAAGCCAATGGGAATTTGATGCTATACTGCCAAAGTGCCTTTGAAAATCTCTCCTACTAAACTTTAGTACAAGTGTAATGTATCTCCCAAAGAGCTTAGCACATTAAGAGCCAAATTTATAATGAATCTCCCTAAGTGTACCTCTGACACTAATACATATACTTGCACATTGTAACAGTGACTTGCCATCCATGAGAAAATAAGTTTTAATCCAAAAAGGAAGGGGAATTTAGACGATGTGACTACAGCATACTCAGATTAAACTAAAAATAGCTCAAAGAGTAAGCAATTCCAGAGATGCTCTGGGTGTGTAGG
>NW_005842442.1:1053769-1081562 GCF_000455745.1 Alligator sinensis | reverse complement strand
TTCTGCACTAGACTGATGAAACTTAACTCATTAGTTTGGAACAAGAAAATCAATATTAATAGACTTTGTTGTAATCAAACATTGCACAAAAAGGGTCAAAGCATTTCATTACAGGTCTATATGTCACAGAAAATGGGACTAAAATATAACTGTCTATCTAGAAATGTTGAGTTTTATTACATGTTGGATATGATGTATCTTGTGTGAGAAGAACACAGTGATATTCACTCATTACTGAAGTTACTGAAACATATATTATTGTTCATATAAGCATATAATAGATAGCATAGTAATGATATGTCTAGGTCAGTGATTCTCAATCAGGGTGCCAGGTGCCTGGAGATCATTTGAAGGGTGCCATAGGAAGTATGAGGAGATAAACACAGAAGGGCAGGTGCAGGTTTCAGGTGTGACCAGATAAGCAGATAAGGGAAGGCTCAGGCTCTCCCTGACTGAATGCTGGTTCACTCCCACTGCCTGGCTCCTCTGCAAACAGGTAAACTCTGTAATGAATGAACAAGTTTTTGAAATGGGGTGCTATTCAGTTCACAGAAGTTATGGGTGCCATGAGTTTGATGGGGCATGCCCAGTGTCTAAAAAGCTTGAGAACTACTGGTCTAAGTTAGATTTTCTCTAACTGTTATATCATTTCTTTACAGCAGTAGTTTTTGGTGTTTTGTTCATTTGTGGACCCCTAAAATGTTTTGAATGGAGGTGGAAACCCCTTTGAATTGTAAGTATGGGTATTCATATATTTTCATTGATCACAGTCATTGTTTATGGACCCCTTAGACATAGTTTGTGGACCCCGAGGGGTCCACAAACCACAGATTGAAAACCACTGCTTTATAGAATCAAAGACTTAAAAGGGAACTTCAGAATCTCCTAATCCCACCCCTTGTGCAGAAGCAGGATTCACTATCTCTTGAGCTATGCCAGACATTGGTCTGTACAAGCTGTCTTGGAAACTTCCAGTGAAGGACATTCCACAACTTCAGTAGACCTCTTTTTCCATCCTCCTACTGTTCTTACAGGGAAGGTTTTCCTGACCACCTCCAATTGAATAAATATTAGTGAGAATGTGATTGAATAGCATTTTTCCAACCCTGAAATGTGCCACAGAGAGTGGTTATGGGGTGTACCCTCAGAGTGGCTTCACCACTGCATTTCCAGGATGGGTGCATGTGAATAGGAGTGGGTAGAGGGAGTAAAGTTGAGAGCATCTATCCCTGAGAGTGCTAGGGCAGATATACATTTAGCATGGTGCTGGGGATTTGCCAATAAGCATGTGAGACAGAGACTATGGCTCATACCTAGTGCTGTACTAAGGAAGACTCTGTACTGTCAGGAAAGCAATTATGATAAGTCATCTTGCATCCTTTTGGGATGTGATACACAGAATGGAAGCACTGACCATCATTGCTGCACTTCCTAGCATGGTCCTTTGACAGTGGTAACATGCTATAAGGAAGGGATATCAAACTCACGTACCCCCTGGGCCAAATTCAGACTGCAGGGCTCCTAATGGGGCTGGATCTGGCAGGCTGCTGGCAGGCTAGATCCAGATGCAGCAGCAGCAGGGTAATCAGTGGTGGCAGTGGGATGAATGGCATCAGAGAGCCATGGAAGTTAATGCAGCCATTGCTCACACCTTGTTTCTGATGTACTTTCCCAATTGACATCTATATCCCAGACCTCATTTGTCTTGTCCCTGAATTCCCAGACCCTTTACGAGCTTTGTGGACCAGCTGACATAACTTCATGGGCATATATGTTTGACACATCTGCTGTAAGGGTATGTCTATACCAGTGATTCTCAACCAGGGTGCCACTCATTTCAAGGGTGCTAGGGTGTGCTACCCAGTGTTAGCACTGTTAGGTTTACAAATATAATGCACAAGATAAACCCAGAGATTTCAAATAGAAATAGATAGTTGTGGTCCTTCTGAATGCTTTGCAACAGAAAAACAGTTCTATTATTTTTCTGTAGGGCAAAAAAACCATGAAAACTAAGCTGGCATTTTGTGAGAAGTACCTCAAATCTATCCAGGAGTGCTTCAAGTCTATCTATGAGAGCCTCAAGTGTAAAAAGACTGAGAATCATTGGTCAATACAGTACAATGCAGAGCCATGAAGGGATACCCCCAGACAGTTGTGGACTTACTACTCAAAATGTTTGTATCAAAATATATATTTTTAATATCTTAAAACCTTTCCTAAAATGTAACTTCTATCCTTTGCACAGCCCTAATAATGAGAGACAGGGTTTGCACCTATATTGTACTAAAAGGTAGCGTACAAATGTTTTGGTTTGCTGAGTTTTGCTTGGACTAGAAAAGTGAGCATTGAGTTTCTCAGGCTGCTGTTTCTCAGAATATAAAAGAAGCCTGGAAGTTAAGAAACACTGACATTTTTTTTTAGAGGTTAATATAAAATAAATTCTTCCTGACATACATATAGGACTTGACAGAAAGTAGATTGCACATAGTAAAATATCTATGCAAGTTCTATACATTTTAAAAATAACTATTAAAAATATTTTTAGATATTATTTGTCTTGGGAGGAAAGTGGAACAAATATATTCAGCAATACAATAACCTGAATACTGTAGTAATATTAAGCTTTGATGACTATCACAACACCCAGGAATTTTGTGCTTGCCCTCTGTTAGGTTTGTGCCTGTGGTTATGAATACCATATCTATTTTCAAAGCCTGCATCAATTATTTTTGAAAAGGGATAATATTTTAAAGTGTCAGAAAGTTTTAGCTGGAACCCTGAAGTCACCTGAAACAGGGATGGTTCTGAAGTAATGGTAGAAACATAAATATCAGTGAGGGTTTACTGCCAGGGAGCCTGACCATTGGTATGGATCCCAGTTTACTGGGTTTCTGACCAACTATTCGTTTTCGCACCAAACCCTGTAAGGGGAAAGATTATTTAATTGTCATAATTAATTAATCCTGTACACCTAGATTTAAAACAATGTGAATTAGTGTGGTACAAGAATTTTCCTAATAAAAGTCAAACTATAACATTTCCCGTACACTTAGAACATCTCAGGGTGAGATACTGTTCTTTGGTGATTGACTGTGATAAGTAACAGAGGTTGAAATGCATTACAGTATATGCATTATATATCAGACATAATAAATGGTGGGAATCTGTACTGTCAGGAAAGCAATTACGATAAGTCATCTTGCAATGTTAATTACAAAATAGCTGGGATATAATTTATCTAAATTTATGGAACTTACTGCGTTGCTCAAGGAAATAGGGTGTTGTCAGATGAATGGGGATGGTCGGATGACAAAGCCCTGATTTAAAGGAAAGCTGACTGGCATAGAAGCAGCATTGTTCATAAAGGCATGTTGTAAGAGTGCTAAACACTGAAGAGCATGGTGTTCAAAATGCAATTTTTGACCTTGAAACCAATCATGAAACACAAGAAGAACCTTTGTGTGGGTTCTTTAAACTGAGCATTAACTACTTTTAGAGGTGGATGACTGCTGTATCTAGGAACTAGAATTTTAGGAAGCATCAGAAGTGATTTCCCTTCTAAAATCCATTGTGCAGTCAACTTCCACATCTCTCAACATTTCACACTCTTTTTATAAAGTTAAGGATTATTTTTATCCCTAGCTTTAGTATTAATAGCAGGTCTATGGCTATTTCCATCTACCTCTCCATCAAATTGTCAGAGCTGATTAAATACATCTACAGTTCTAGGTAATATCACTGCTGTTCAGGTCAGACTATTATATTTCCCTGCAACATTTGACTTCAGTATAGTCCATGTATATCCTATTCTCACTCAGTGAGGAAACAGGTTGCTCTCATGTCCACCTCTTTCACTCTTCTGATAGTCTACCTTTTCTGATAGCTATAAATTGTGTTGGGTTGAGTACCCTCTGTAGGTCCATTATTTCCCTGTTTGTAGACAGGAGCAAGAGATGGTTGGAACCTTAGGGAGGTACCTCTCCAATGTGTTGGCCCATATGACTAATTTAGCACTTTTGGGGGAAGCAATCTGCTACTTCTACAGATCAAAACAATTCATTTTACCCTGGAGCAGGGGAAGTACTACCCCTTGCTATAGGCTAAAAGTAAACTCTTAGTTTAGATGTAAGATTCTTACATCCAACATGTATGAGATAAGGTATCTTGACTGAATGTGCTCTGAAAGTGAGTAGTATAGAAATTAGTATTGCATAGGTTGTTTTTCTTTAGGATAATACAGTGGCCAGTTTAAAAAAAATTCTCTCTTCATTTTAGTTTTGAACCAGGAATTCCTGATGAGCTATGAGCACCTGCAAAATATAAGATAAAGTAATCTTCCCCTCCACCACCCCCCAAAAAAAAACCTCTGAAAAGGTGGCATTCTTCATTCCTTGTTTTCACATGCAGGTCTTGATATAGAGTCTAAATTACTGAGCAATCAAGTGGAGCAGCCACTTGACCAGGTATGCTGGGGAGTACAAGGGGGTGGGAAAGTCAGAGTGGGACAGAGAAAAGGAGGGGGTCTGTGGGCCCAATCTGGCCCATGGACCAGCTCCCCACCATTCATCTGTCCCGTGGGACCTGATGAGTTTGTCATGCCTGCTTTAAGAACAGGCATTAGCAACAATTGGTACTAAATATTGAGGTAATCAGTTATTAGTTTTTCAACTGCCTAGTGGCATTCTGGAACCGAGGAGCACATTTCCTTCTGCTAGTGATTTGAATCATATAATTTTCTGTGTGTCATTAAAGGCATAAGGGAAATTCTAAACTAGGCATTTTAACTAGGCAAACCCAGTGGAATATGTCTACACAAAATGTGGTTCATCAAGTCCCAAAACTATGCTGATCTTTCCATTAACTTGAGTGGACTTCTGTTGTACAATCTTTGTTGACCATTCAAATCTAATTGATTTCAAGTCACCTGATTTGTAATAATGTACATTTGGTTCTCTGTGTTCAAAGGTTAAAAATAAACTTCTTTACTACTTGGAAAAAGTATCTATGTTTTATAAGGGTAAATGAGTTTCAAGTTTGAAGTTCTTTTTCATCTCTTGAGACATATGGTATATTTTTAGCTTTGGGAACAAAGTAAGAAGGAAGTTCAAAATCTAACCTTTACTCTTAAACAATCAGACCTATATATAGTGTTTTATCAGGTAGGACTTCATAAAAGAGCCTCAGACACTTGATCTGTCTTTCCTCCCGTTTGAAGTACTGTATGTAGGTTGTAAAAAGGTTCAGTTATTGAAGAAGACTCTGCCCTTACAATTAGATGTAGTAAATGTTACTCTTATGGCAATCCTTTTGTACCTCATACTCTGAACATGCTTTTACTGGAAAGAGGGCATCATTCAGATAGTTCTTTGTCATCCATTGTATTTGTTCTCTTAAAGAAATCCATCTCTTACTGATATTGCTCTGATTGTAACGCACTTCTAAGTCAGGTTACAGAAATTACCGGTGCTTCTCTACATATTTATCCATGATAAATGAATCACTTAAAATGTGTATCTTTGTTGTGT
The DNA here is from genome assembly GCF_000455745.1 of Alligator sinensis. NCBI lineage: Eukaryota > Metazoa > Chordata > Crocodylia > Alligatoridae > Alligator > Alligator sinensis. The sequence goes on along the minus strand of NW_005842442.1, from coordinate 1,076,037 downwards.
TTCTGTCAGTGACCACCTGCTCCTGTTCTTACTCTTGCTGCTCTTCCCTTTCTATGAGAATTACTGACAGGAAATACTTTATAAAAATTCTTACTGGAAGGATAAGGGAAAGTAAAAATATGCCAATTTCCTTCAGATTTACAGCAGTAATTTTAATTAGGACAGACAAAGATTATTAATTATTAAAAAGATTTCCAAATTTCACTTTCTTAAACTTAAGACATTATAGCTAGTAACATACATTTGCCTCTAAGGTGAATCTGACCTATGTGCTAATTCAAATGTAACTAGATAAGAATTAGATGCAAAACTCTGTGGTCAAATGCTGCACATATTCCATGGAGACTTCTTGGTTGAAAACAAAGATTTCCATCAAGCTGTTAACTTTTAAACTTTCTACAAGCCACAGGTGGCTATTGAGAAAATGTTTTGTTGAATAATTTCTTTGAAAAAATATGATGAAATGTATCAAGTAAATCATGTCAGGTATTCCTGTTTTTCCATCTACATCTTATTATGTACCGTGCATGCGTGCGCATGTACACACACACACACACACACACACACACACACAGAGTATAATGATATATTATTGACAATAGAAAGCAGAGGTGCAAGAAGAGGCATGAAGATCATTAGAGAAGCCTGCCTCAGTCCTCCAGGCCCACCAACAAACTTTGGCCACATACAGATATTAATTTTCTCCTGCAAGAGTTATTGCCCTCCCAGTAGAACTCATGAGTGAACAAATGTTCAGGATTTTTCTCCATGGAGAAAAATAACCCAAGAACAACCAGGATTGAATAGTTCCTGGGAAAGTTTCTCCTGAGAGAACGAGCTTCTGTTCACATACCTTCTGAAACCTTCATGCTTTGCTCCCACCCCCGCTCCATAGGACCAAGAAGACAATGTGTCACTCAGACTGGACTCTACAGCTCCAGACATGCAGGGAGCCACTTCATAACGCCCTCCTTGAGATGAAGTGAGACACAGCCGGCAAGGCAGTCTAGGTCAGCCAATCAGGGCTTCCTTGGATACTGGTGTCCTCTGTCACCAGACAGACTGGGAGCCTGCAGAGCAGGCTGAGATGCATGCACAGGGGTCCCTTGGCTGTGCAGCACCTTGGCACTGAAACATCTGTTCAGAGGCCTCCAAGTCAGTTTTTCTATCAGGAAAACAAACCCGGGGAAGTTCTCCCAGGTCATTTGAATATGAGTATACAGCCTAAATAAACATTTTAGACTATAGACCAGGATCCAAACTTTACAATTTGCTCCTAAATTTACAGGAGGCTGGAGCAAAATCATAGTCCCTTGATCTTTGGAAACAATGAACTCCACATCCAATTTAAATTTTGGGCTCAATTTTACTGTGACTGTTCATTTGGAGTAACAAAAGAGTTTCTACAATGCACTTGAAATTTGCTCAGATAGAACCTTTCATTTCAATACCTTTGGCATGGATGCTGACTCTATTACAGACAGGATTCTTTAGGTAGATGTGATATCTTTTATTAGACCAACTAAATAGTTGGAAAAATGTTCTTTGCAAACGCCCTTCTTCAGGCACCGGGATCTCAAAGAACATTCTCTATTTTCGAACAAGCAAAATCACTTCTGTTACATAAACATATATTAATTGTAGATAGGATATGCTGTAACTTTCCTGATCCCTCATAAAAAATAAAAATGTTCTTCTATTAAATATATATAAGTCCTGAAACTCAGCTGACAAGTTGGATCCATCTAGGATTTGCCTCAGTGGCAAGTTGGTTCATGTATTCCATGGCAGGTCCTTTTTTTGGTTAATAATGTATAAAGGTTACAAATGGTTTTAAACAACTTTAATACAAAGTTGCAGTCTCATTTAAGAATCATATAATTGCTATATTTAGCTTCCACAGCAACTTCAAAATGTAAACCCTTATGGTTGATTAATCTTTCCAGTAGTTTTATGAAATGCAATAAAGCAATTCTTGTTTGATCAGCTTGAAAATCTAATTATGCATGAATTTTGTTTATGAATATATAAAGGAAAGACAGAAAAATATAAGATAGGTAAGATGGCAGAGTACAGGACTAACCTACAAAGCCACCTGGTCCACCCTCTCTCTTTCTCTACTTCATCTGGTACACAGCTGATTTGCATGAGATGTGAATCACAACTTTCTGAGTGTTCTGAAGAGCTCACTGAAATTTGAGTATCGTGAGATGACTTTGATTTACTATCCAGTGTTTTATAGAATAGGGATATATAAAGAAGGAAAATTTGTTTTTGATCAATGAGATAAATTGGCATAAAATTAAGATAATCCTAGTGATTTCAGGAACAATTTTGAACAAGGGCTCTTGAGTTCTAATCGCAGTTTATTTACTGATTCTGTGGGTGACATTAAAAGAATGACAACACTATGTCTTGAGTAAAGTGAAAGTAGAATGAATAATAATTAATTACTTACCACATAAAGATGCAGGGAGACTTCATTAACTAAGAAATAGGGAGGCAAATCTTTCCTGAATCTGGAACCCATTCTAAATTCTGGAATCTCTTTACCTACCCATTGGTAACCTGTATATTCATGCATTACTCCTTGAATTAGATACATTACTCCTTGAAATTGATCATCCTTGAATTTTAGGCTATAAAGTTAAAACTCAGAACCCCCTAAAGGTGACCTGCCAGAGTAAAAAGAAAGTATGAGTTCTGTAATGAATTTGCCATCTAACAGATATTAGGAAATTTTCTGAACATAAGTACAGTGTTCAGTACATTTTTATATGTAAATTTCTTCTGGCATTTTTTTCACTAAAGCTATCCCCATATGTTTCATGAGTCATTATTGATACCTGTAGTTTAATTGTATTAGATGCAGCACATATTTCAGTGATGTCACAGAATGATGCTCCTGGGATTTAGTTTTCAATTTATCTTTCTAGTTTCTAAGCCATTTCTTTCAGCCAGCATTCAGTGAATTACAATCAAGAAAGTAAAAAGACACTTGTTTCATGTACAGAAAATCTCATGGCCTGATTTAAACATGAAACTATGTTGTGCATTAAAAGTAGGGTGTATTGATTGAACCTTTCTTTGTGCATCAGTGGAGTTATATCAGCAGAAAAATTGGCTCCTTATTTCTTTCCAAACCCTTCATACACATTGTATGAAGACAAACTCCTTGCTGATAAAGGTCCTTTCTCACATTCCAGGTTCTAGTATGCTCAGTTCACTTCATTGTACAAAGAGCAGTCCAAATTATGCATGAAATTAAATGGTTTTCCAGTGGCTGTATTTTGCTAGTCACTTTCTGAGAGGGTTAAAAAATATAGCACTGACAACTGAATTCCTTATTTTTTAAAGAAAAAAAAAAAAGATTGTGTTTTGCAATAGTGACCGTGCCAAGTGTAAAAAAGATTGAGAAAGATTAGTCAGATTTGCCAGGGACACACTTTTAAAATAGACTCTGAATAGTATTTGTAATTATGCCTGAAAGGTTGATATAAATGACAAGGCATTCTGATATTATAGTACCTTGTCAGCTAAAAAAGACATTATGAACATGAAAATATTAAATAAGCTGCAAAGATGATGCTATTGGTTTCCATGTTTATTCTGCAAGGTATACTTTTTTTGTTCACTCTCAACTTTCACATTGGATTTTTTTTTTATTTTTTTAATCGTGGTATCTCAACTGAGCTACTGTGACTGAATAGCTTTTTCAAGATGTAGACTAACACTTTTGAAGCTGTACTAGCTATCTGTTTTTTCTTCTAAGAAGAGCTCTGGCTTTTGTGTAGATCACTATATGATAAATTTTCTCCTTCCTTACATACTTTGGATGACCAGTGCATGAGACAAGTCATCATCATTGGCATATGAATCAGTACCAGTTGAAATGCATACAGTTAGCTGACATCTCTGAATTAAAGCAGAGACAGGGAGACATTACTGCATACATTACAAGAGCTGAGACTTTGGAGAACAATTTAGAGGCTCTTTTACCATCTTCTATGCTTTCAAATAGGCCTGCACTCACTAGAGTTTGTGAACTCTCCTTGAATGGGGGTTATGTTATAACAATGTCTTTAGTGAAGCAATGTACCTCTTTGAATTGATTCAGACAAGTCAAAGGGTTGCGGCCTGTTCTCGTAAGTCATGTGTTTTGGGTTCTTAAATGTCAGCTAATTGCTGCATTTCACGACTGCATTCTGGAAATGTTCATTGCACCAACTGTTCAAGTCCAGTGCACAACACTCAAGGAGACTGCAGTGATTTACTTTGTTAAAGCAAAGTGGGAATCAAAGCAAGAGGACAAAATGTAATGTTATAAATGAGGAAATCTGGTGTCAATATGCAGCAATATTGAGCATTAAATCATAGAATCATTAACTCATAGGTGCCTATACATGAGCACAGAGGCTGCTCTGATGCACTGTAATTACAGTGCATTGCAGCAGACTTGATTAATTGAGTCTGCTGGAGTGTGGTAATTACCCCACTCCAGCAGCCTCCAGTGTCTCATGTATCAGCATCCCCACCCTTAAAAGTGGTGGTGAGGGTGCTTGAACTAAAGCTTGTTGAATGAGCTTTAGTGCAAATGCCCCCACTGCCATTTTTATGTACAGGGACACTGATACATGAGATGCTGTGGCACTTTAATTAAAGCGACTCTTGGAGCTGGAAGTAGGGCTGGAAGGGACCACCAGAAGTCATCTAGTCCAACCCTTGCCTGAAGCAGGATCATCCTTATCCAAACCATCCCATAAAAACCATACTTTATCCTCTACATAAGAATACTGCCAATCCTCACACAATATAGATCTAACACCCTAACCTGCCACAGGTAAAGCAGGGGAACCACAGCAGCCAATGTCCTGCTTCTATAAGATGTTGTGAATATATGCTGAAGATATCCTGGAGAGAGAGCCTTTCCCCCCACTACAGAGGAAGGCAACTCCAACAGTCCATGCAAATCTTACCACAAGGTAAAATTCCTTCCTGCCCCCAACTATGGTAATCAGTTTAACCCTGAGCAGAAGGACAAGACCCTCTAGCCAGGACCTATGGCTTTGGTCCCAGCAGGAACATTGGCACACCCCAGTCAAAATCATATAGTTAAATTAAATAGTATATTACTATTAAATGCCAATATATTAAATATATACTTAAAGTAAATAATTTTCCTGTGGAATTCATCAGAGCAGCCTCTGAGTTGGAATGCATATTAACATGAATTGTACAGCACAATTCATTGAACTGTTCTCAAGTCAAGACATTGCCAGTAAAAAGGTAGGCTCTATCTAGAAGGCTCAGAGTGGTTTAGGATAAATAATCTACAGAGAGGATTCTCCAACCAACCCCCCCAAACCCCAAAACCACCAACTTTCCCCTCAAATCCCCATATAAGCAAACCCTCCCAGTAATCCCAATCACACTTCCCAGCCACCACCTTCATCCAATCATAAGAAATCTTTTTTCCACTCCATCCCTCACTTTCCACAGGTGTAGTCTCATTGCCATGCCTCAAATCCAGGGGAGATCCCACTTCCCTTCTACATCCCCTCCAAGATCAAGTCCCTTCTGGTGGCTGTCACCATCAACAGATGCAACACTAAATTTCAGAGAGCTCTCATAAAAAGTAAAAGAAAGAGACCCACAGTCACTGCAGAAGAGCAGTGCCAAAGAGCATCCTTCTGCATTGCCCTCTGGTGGCATCCACTCAAACAGGCCCGCTCTATAAGGTCTACAGGCTGGCAAGGTACTTCTCCCTCCTTTAGGCAGTTGCAATGGTGCCTGGGAGAGAGGGAGTGATGGTGGCTTGGGATAGGCCTGGGAAACTAGAAATCCAAGGTCTATTTTTGGATTTGCAATGCAGTCCCTGATTGTCCACTGCTATGCTCTAGATGAAATAATTTACATTAATGAAAGATATGCATACGATATTATTATTATATGTTTCATTTACAAAGCAACAGAGAAGATCTTGAAAATGTTTACTGCTCAGAAGAATCTTTAATATTTTCCTACTGATTTCTATAAAGAAGAATAGATGTTTGAAAAATTAGCTCCTCAAATATACATTAATAATTATCCAATATAAAGGAAACCAAAGTCACTAAAGTTTGGTTACTTAGACATGCAGCTCCTCACTGGCATAGTACAGCCAGTCACAGACATTTATGGCCTTTCTGTATTGCTAGACACATGGAAATCTTTCAACAAAATTTGACTTTCTAAGTATACCATCAGTTTTGCAGTTTAATAGCTTTGACATGATTTTGCCTTTTTATGATTCCACACTTCATTGCCTCTTATCTCTTTCTCAAAGCTTACATTTTTATAGAATGCTCAGCTCTAATAGCTGAATTATGGTGAACCTATTCCTAAATAAAGGATAAGTTCATTTTTTATCCCTTCATGGGAACAAAGATTGGAAAGGACTTCCTGAGTTATTGAGTCCAGTCCCCTACCATCACAGGAATAATGTCATATAATCCTTTTCATTCCTTATGTTTGCTTTTGCAAATGAAATCAAAACGAATTTCTTTCTCATGAGATACAATGTAACGGTTAGTGTCTACAGAACAAGAGCATTCTGTTCCATGCATGTTCCAACTTTGGGAACTGCATAAAAGGCTTAAATGAACCTAAGGCAATTAGCTGGCATTTCTAGGCATATTCATCCTATGCAAAATGCTATTGTGTCTGATGCTCAAAAGATTAATGCAGTATCAATCACAACGTACACAATAGATAGACAAATGTTATACACTCAAATAATTTATTACAAAGGTGGTTAAACAATCATTTTGGCTGCATCCACATGAGCATGGACGTTTGTTTCTCCAGTGACAAGAAGCAGCAGCACACCTTGTGTTAATGCTTCTTGTCCCCAGGGAATGCCTGTGCCACACACCTTCTGGCATGTGCCAAGTTACCCTGGGTGGGGCAACTGTGCTGGCCCCAGCAGCCTTACCTGGGGTGCTGGGGGCCTCAGGGAGCTGCAGTTTTGGGTGGCCATGCTGGCACCATGTGTGCTGCCCTGCTTTTTTAAGGTACAGGTTTTTTTCACCATGGGAGATACCAGGATAACCCTCGCCCTGCCTTGTGCTGCAATGTAGCAACATGGGGAATGCCTGCATGTACAGTGTGTGGCAACACAAGTGGGTCTGTGGCGCCATATATCGCATGTCCTTGCTTGTTTGGATTTGGCCACTAAGTGTTTTTAAATCCTTCACCAGTGGTGGCCAAACTTCCTGGCAGGTATGTTGCAAATTAAGCTCTGCCCCCTTCTCAAGTACCACTCTAATCAGGTGTACTTGATCACATTTGCACCCTGAGGCACTGGAATACAGGCAGGAGATATGAGGCTCTGGCTGTGTCATCTGCCCTAGAAACACAGGTCTCTACTAACAGAGATAATGGATGTTTTCTGTTTGCTCCAGATCTTTAATCAAGTACTGAAAAAATACAGCATATCTTTCAATGGCAGTGGTGCATATACTTTCATACATACTCCCTTTCCTCAGGAAAGATGTGTTCCCTGAAATCTGATGAAGGGACCAAATCCTCTAGTCCATTAAGGATACTCTGAGTGTGTTTATGTGAGATGTTTACTGTGGAGCTGCCTAATTAACTCTGCAGTAAAGTCTTTGTATATACATGTCCAGCCCTATTAGGTTGCAGTAAACTAATAAACACTGCTGTAGGTTAGTACGTGTAAATGCAATTACTATCCTGTGGTGGCATTATTTACTGTGCAGCAATGCACATGTAGATGCTGATGGGGCTGACTGGGGCATGAAGGTGCTTCAGAGTAGGGGCTGCCTGCCAGCTAGCCCTGCACTTAAGCACCCTTGTACTCCAGCCAGTCCCGCTGTAGCACAGTGAGCTGGATCAGACCAGTCCCAGGCTGGCAAGCTGACCCCTCAAGGCCCACTTCCTGCTAGGGCTGCTCCAATCCAGCTCAATGTGCTGCAGTCCTAGGCACACATGTAAACGTGGCATTGGGGAGTGGACTGAGTGCAGAGTGGAGGAGTGGGGATGGCGAGTGGCTGAAGTGCGGAGCAGCGGGTGGCGAGCGGCCGAAGCATGGAATTGGTGGCACGTAGCAGGTGCGCAGAGTGGTGGTGCCCTCAGCACGTGCCAATGACACTGTCCATGGGGCCTGTACACCACTGTCCATGGGACCCCCCCCCCAAGAATCCATTATCTCTGGTAGTAGAAACTGGTGTTTCTAGAGCAGATGGCAAACTGTTTCATTTATCCCATTGCATGTACCAAACCATGGCTGATTACCATGGATGCTGCCATGTCTTATTAAACCTTCAGCTGGAACCCACAGCTGTGATCATAGGAGCTGTTTTTCAAAATTAAAGCACATTTACTAGTGGAAATTCCTTTTTGCTTTGGTAAAATAAGAAAAACTGAACAGATGGAAAACCACAAAATCAAGAAAAAGGTCCAGTTGTTCAATTTATCTTTACTTGCAAAGCTTTATGTATGGATATAGAATGTACTTCCACTTGGGGGTCTTGTCTGCTATTGATTCATAAGCAGAACTCCCACAGATACTAATCAGTTACATGCATGAATGGAAAGGAAAATACATACATAAATATTTGGTAGGAATTGAGCTAATTGGGATCAGAAACATTCTAAATGGATAATTCTTTCATTTGGGGAGGTTTTTACTAGTTATGGGCTATGTTATATTTTGTCAAAATGACCTGATAGTTGTGCCGTGACACACATGCACTCTCTACGGGAGGAGCAGATGGACATATAAAATAAGGTTTGAAAGAATATGATTCCCTTCTGTTTGAAATATGTTCAGCCGCTTCTTCAGTCATAGATTTTATCTACTACAGGAAATAAATTGTCTTACTTTGCTATCTTAGTGACTGAGCTGAAACCAGTGGGTACTTGGAGCTTTTCAATAAAATATTTTCTTATTTTAGTTTTATAATACAAAGGGGATTGGATGTAGTTTGGGAAGCTTTGGAGAATAAATTTGTACATTTGAATTATTAACTCAAGAGACCACTCAAAATGTGGAGGTTTACTCATCTGAAATGCTACTCTTACTCTTAATCCTGCCATCATGCCTTTATTACTTTTAAGGCTTTTATTCTTTAAAACTTTAAATTCTTTAAAACTTTTTTTAGTTTGTCCCACAGAATTTATGCTATGATAGATAAGGAATTATTTCTTATCAATAGATTATCTAACATTTTTTTCCCGTCCACAAACTGATCTTGATTTTGGAAAATGGATGTGTCATTTATCAGTATTGACAAACACATCACCCAAAGGATTTTCAGCTTATGATTTGTTTGTGAAGTGTTTGTTTTGACTGCTTACTCTTCATTAGTTCTGGTGAATGATGTGAGTGATCATGTAATTCACATGTTGTTATTTTCTGCTATCTGATCATAACACTGCAATCTTTACGTATGAATCATAAATAGCTAATAATGACTAATGAACAACAAATGATCAATAATCTTATTTGAAACCAAATGCCACTAATGCTTTCATTTGAGTAAAACTACTTGAACAAAAGAACATAAACACTAGTGTTTCTCAAACATTAGTTCTAAATAAATCCATTTGTGCAAATGCTCACTAACAGAGAATTTAAAAAGATGGCTCATGGTTTCATGTTTCATCAGCTACATGTCTGATCATTAATTAGGCTTTGGACTTGCAAAACAATTTAAAAATCTCACCTTCATTTTTTATCTGAGATTAAAATAATGTTACCATGTTTCATGTTTAAAATATTAGCATGCTGATGGTTCTATAAAATAAAAAAAAGAATAAACTATTCCTTATTCTACAGTTGGCTTAATAAAAATACTGATTTTGTCATGCTAATTAGGTGGATGGTGCAAGCAAATGGACAAACTTGAGTCTTAAATAAACACTGGAAATAAATATGCTTAGGTTCTGTTAGTGTGGAAATAGAATGAAAAAAATATTCTCTCAGTAGATCCGTATCTTTTTCAGATGAGTTCCCCTTTTCTTTTGGTTCAGAGTATAAATAAATATTGATTCTTTGGGTCACCATGGTGTTTTAGTATTTTTACAGTAAGTTTACAAGGGACAGGGCATGCAGAAAGGTAACAGATTAAGAAAAAGATTAAAACACATTTCCACATCTGCTTGAGTTGAGCCAGGTTGACAAGAACTAAAACTATTCTATTATTGTACACAGATATGGTATAAAATAGGGAAAATTCCCTGAAATAAGCAAATTAAATTAGGACAAAATAAAAATGGATAAAAAATGAATTAAATCCAAACAGATCCTTTCCTGAAGTTCAAACATTGGTGTAAGTTTTTTAAACTGTATTTTTAATTGATACCTATGTTTGTTTCCTGCCCGTGACCAAGCATGAAAGTAGGTGAATATTTGTCTCATGTTTCTGGTCTATGTAAAAACATGAAATTATGACCAACATAATCTGATTCCCACAACATTTTCACCTCGGGACTTTCAGACTTTTGGCCAATTTTTGGACAGAACAAGTTTTGATTGAGGTTCATTTGTTTTAAGAAATAGCTTATGTATGGTTAATATAGATTTAGAGCCTTGTTACATCATGCACTTTGAGCTGCTCAAATGTTGATCAGTGTTAGTGAAGTAGATGTACCTTAAGGCTAAAAACCTTCTCTGACTGCCCTGGACCTGTACAGTTGTGATTTGCTACAAGAGGGCTGGTGAGCAGGGAGTTGACTAGGAAATATAGCTGTGAGTTGCCACTAGAAACTTGGTGAGCCAGGATAGACTTCTATCTCTGCTGTTGGTGGGGATGTGTGAGAGATGGGTTGTGGGGGCAGGAATATGAAGTGAGGAGGTAGAGAGTTAATGGGATGGGGATAGGTAATGAAATGGGGGTGTGGGAAGGATGGTGAAATGAAGAAAGTCAGCTACTGAAGGATAAAATAAAAAGAAGTGAAAAAAAGAACTTAAAAAGAAATAAAGAAGTAAATTAAAGAAGGTCTTATGTTTTTAATAAATTGGGATTTGGGATTGGGCTGTGGGGGGTGCTGGTTGTATTTTCACAGGGGTTGGGAGCTGGGAGTGGGTGTGGGAAGGAGCTTCTGGGGAAGCTGTTGCTCCTCACCCAGGAAGGAAGCCACTGCAGATGGGGACCCAATCAGGCCCCTTACCTTATTCTCCTTCTGACCCAGTACTCCTGGACTCATCTGTGCTCTGTGACCTGGCTAGCTGGCATGCGCACCAGAGGCTATTTGCATGGGGTTGCACCCCTGGGGGTGGGAGAGTCACACCACTGGGGATGGGAGGAGAAGTTAGCTTGGTGCTAGAACCTGTGTAGTAAGGTTCAGGGGTGGAAAATTTGTCCACACAGATTAGGAGAGTGGGGGAGGGGATGCTGGAGGTCTGCAATTTGTGTGGCTGATCTGTGAGTAGCCACACAGTAATGGAATACAAGATGGGTAACATGGATCAGAGACAAAACTGCCCTGGAGTGGCGTAACTTTAAGCAGCCTACAATGTGCTTAAAATAGTTTCAGGTATTAATGTGTAGACAATCCAGGGTTTAAGAGCTCCAGGAGTTGCCTAAAATCAATGTTGAACAAGGCTCTTACTCCACAGTCTCACATAAGGTGTTTTTCATTTGATGATTCTCAGTTTTCCCGTACCATGTAACTATGTTACAACAGAAAGAAGACATGAAATGGAAACTTCACAACATGAAGAAAAAAGAAGCTAACCTCAACAGAGACACATACTTTCTAAGCCTATGCAAGAAACACAACATCATTCCCAAAGGCCTGAACATCTACAATCCTATGACTACCACATACAACTCCAAATATGCTTCACAACTCTACAGTAGAACTTCAGAAAAACTGACAGATCATCTCCTTCGCATAACCTACTCCAAAAGAAATCAACTCAAGAAAGAAATCAACACATGCTACAACAACCTAAAAGAGATGAATCTGGATATATTCCCAAAGATTATATATTGTATACAAAATACTACCAAAGATTTGTTACAACATCCATCCAACACAAAAAGAAGAAATGGAACCAATTACTACAGGACTAACTTTCCCAGCCACAAAACAACCCTCAGAAAAACCACACCAATACCATACAGCATTCCAAACCTGCATTTGATGAAACAGAAGGAACCAATCAACCCTCTAATATTACCAGTCTCTCACCACACATACACTTACCAAAGCTGAAAAATCTGTCCTCTCCAAAGACCTTAATTTCTGTCTAGAAAAATACCCAAATAAGATGCTACAATGTAGAAAACTAGAAGAATTTTTCCAATGCCTCCGTCTGAAGGAATATTTCCACAATGAAAATCAATCCACTTTCAACAGGAATTCATCCTGTGATAACATTGACAAAAATATTAATGCCAAAAAATCCCCCAAACCCTCAGATTTGGCACCTTACAGTGGACGCAATTCAAACCTCGACAGCTATATTGACTGATTCAGAGAATGAACAATGAAATACTCAACAACAAACACCACTCTAACAACCTCTCTCTCTCAGAAAGAAGGACCATAAAATCTCTAAGCTCAAACCACCAAATAGTAATAACACCAGAAGATAAATGAGAAGCTATAGTTATCCTTAAATGTGAAGACTACATAAAGGAAGCCAACAGACAACTCTCTGACACTACCCACCTTGAAAAACTAGAGGAAGATCTAACTCCCCTTTTGCCTCAAAACTCAAACCATCATCATACCATCTGAACTACAAGAAAAACTTCAGACTCTAATCCCTCTACCCAAACCAGGGACATTTTACATGCTCCATAAAATCCACAAACAAGGGAATCCCAGCAGACCTATCATTTCCAACCACCGAACCCTAAATAAAGAAAGATCAGGTTTCATCAAATCCATCCTAAAACTGCTTGTCACCCAAAGACTGAATTTTATCCAAGATACAACAGACTTTCTTTGAAAATTCAAAAACATAGACCAGCTTGCCAGCAATACCGTTCTAGCCACCCTGGATGTTACTGCCTTATACACCAACATCCCACACCAGGATGGCATCGAAGCCTGCTTTACATATCTACAAAAGCACGATTACAACTCAGAGTACAGACCTGAAGATATTACTGAACTCATATACTTCATCCTCACACACAACAACCTCCAGTTTTAACAACCTTCACATCCTCCAGACCATGGGGACAGCTATGGGCATCAAAATGGCCCCACAATAACCCAACCTCTTTATGGCTCACTTTGAAGAAGAATTCCCCAAGAGCTGCACCTTCAAACCCATGCTGAGATATATAGATGACATCATTTAGACTGAAAACCTTCAGTCTCTGATTGATTTCCATCACAAATTCAACAATCATCACCCCTCCATCAAACTGTCTCTTGAATACTCCAACATCAACATTTCCTTTTCGGACTCCATGATCAATATAAAAAATGGTAGAACACAAACCACCATATACAGGAAACCCACGCACCAACATATATACCTACACAGAACCAGCAATCACCTTAAACACACCAAAAAAGCTGTAATTTACAGCCAAGCTTTCTGATAATACTGAATTTGCACTGAGCAGAATACACAGGATTGACACCTCACAAATCTCAAAAGGGCTTTCACTCAACAAGGACATTCCTCCAGAAAGACAGATCATACTTTTGAAAGAGCCACTCAGATACCATGTGAAGATTTGCTGCAGTACAAAAAGAAAATCCCCGTGAATTGCACACCATTATTTCTGACATACCATCCTTCCCTGGACCCTACATGGAAAATCCTCAAACAATTGCAACCCACAGTAGAAGAATACCTAAATGCTTAAAGATATATTTCCAGAACCACCCATCCTAGCTTTTAAACAAGCACTGAACCTCACTAGCCTCATCACCAGAAGCAAACTCCCTATGACCCAAAATAACCCAAATGGATCCAGAGCATGACAGGACAAGAAATGCAAAACCTGCCAACACATCTCCACCACTCCCACAATAACTCCCACAATAGAGCCATCACTATTCCTGGATCTTACACCTGCACCTCCAGAAATGTAATACATCTCATCCAGTGCACCAAATGCCCTGATGGAAAATATGCAGGAGAAACCAAACAGCAAGTGCATACCAGAATGAATGCAAACTGAAAATCCATCAAAGACAAAAATATCCAATTATCTGTGAGTGCACACTTCTCACAAGATAATCACTCCCTTTCTGATCTCTCAGTTCTAATCCTCAAAGGGAACTTACAAAACACTTTTGATAGACAAGCCTACAAACATCACTTCATAAATGTGCTGGATACAAAAGATCATGGACTTAATATAGACATTGGATTTATGACACATTACAACCTGCCTGACATCTGATTCACCAGGTACCTGCCTGAGCTTACCATCTGCATTCTTTCCCTGCCTTCCCCAGCCCCCTCCCAACAATCTCTACCCATTGTCTTCCTAACTTTATCTATTTACCTATTTACATTTTCACAAACTTCTTGTCACACTTTTAGCTTGGGGATCTCAGAACAACAGCAGAGTCTCCCAATGACTGAAGAAGGGTGTTTGTGCTCAAAAGCTTGAAAGACCTTTTCTCCAGCTATTTAGTTGGTTTATTAAAAGATATCATATCTATCCAAATAAGCTTGCCAACAAAAAGAAGAGAGACACTTCCTTGCTCCCATCAAACTTAAAAAAAATCAAGGTGGTGCATTTAGAGCTAATAATTGATTTGTCAGTTTGGTGGCGGAACCTAAATCTTAGACAACTTGTTTTGCATTAACCCAAAGAATGTAATTTGTCCCTTATTTAATTTGTCCCTTATTTTCAAATATTTTCCCCCAACTTTTTTTTCAAAAGTTAAATTCAGCTAATTTATTCTAGAAAGGTAATTTCAGAATGAAAAATCAAATACTTTAAAAAACTGTTTTATATATGCATATACGCCCTTTTGTGGCTAATGATTTGCCAGGTCAAATAGATAAATATTTTTTATTGAATAAATTAATAGTGGATTAGATTATCTAATTATTGAAGTTCCTTCAAACCTTTTCATTCTGTGATTGTATCATTCTACTCTGATTTTTTTTTCAGTTTGACACCTTTCATTCTGATTTTATACTTTCGAAATGTATATAGAGAGAGAGAGAGAGAGAGCGAGAGAGAATTTGAGAGATACTATATATATAATAAATATTATTTATCTCAAGTTATGTCAATTATATATATCTCAAAATTATAAAACCAAAATGTATAGTATATATCAAGATTATATATAATTGAAATTATATATAATTGAGACAATTTGAGATCACACACACACACACAATTCAGAACAAAAAAATGCCAGTTTGAAATGTCATAGGTGTCATCAGAAATGTTATTTATTGTCCCACAACATGTTTTCAAATATTAACTTGCTAAGTTCCTGCTTCTGCTCACAGTTTGTGACATCTCATTTTTCTTCCCTTTTTGCCTATACATAGAAATGTCATATAAGAAGTTGCAGCTTTTATACGAGAAAGTTAGCTTTGTATCTGTGCTCCCTTTCTCTAATACCCAAGCACTGAACCTTCCCTTTGTGTCTCAGAGCCAAATGGTATTGCCAAATACAATGGTCATATTAGTCACTTCTAGTGTTACAAGACTGGTGTATATTAATATTTCTCATGCAACAAACTTGGTCCTCAGTTCTGTAATTCACTTCATGTTGGTGTGGTGCTTACAACCCCTTTCCTGGATATAGGGAGATAGGTCTGTAAGGGGTAGTCAAAGTAGACATTTGTTCTTTGTGAACAAATTGACTGACTGCATCTGGCTTCACCTCTTCCAAGGTGTATGAAGACTGAAAACTAGGAAGGGGGACACAGCATGGATTGGGAAACCAGAGGGTGAAAAGATTGTAGGAGGAGGGATGAAGAGCAGGTTGGAATCTCCCAGTGGGAAAAGGAATGAGTCTATGGATCTAAAGAAATTGAGGTAGGAAAAGTTGTGTTCGCCATGGAGGTGGTAGGCCTGGTGAAGCAACCTTCACAATGGCCACGGGTCCCTATTGGGACTCAATGGGCCTGTGTCCCCATACATCAACCCTCTTGACTTCCTTTGGAAGGGCAGAGGTATATTTGTTATTATAGCCCTTGAATTCTAGTTATTGTGATGGAGCAACATAGAGAGAACTTGTTCCTTGCAACAAAATAAATGATAGGGCTTGGATAGCTTATAAGGGAACTATTAAGGGCACAGTGGTGCTCAACCAGAGTGAATAAGCTCACTGGCACATTGTCATATTTCTTGCCACAGCTGTGCATGCACTGTGATCTCTCTGAGTTTACCCGCATGTTAGCATGGACTCTGGGTGGAGCCACTACTTTCTGCACAGCTCCAGAGCCCCAGGGGTAAGTGCTGCCAGTACTCATTCCCTGTTTCCCCTGCCACTAAATTACAGCCAAACAGGGTGTGGCCACACCCCAGACACTTCTCTTCTAGACCTTGTCCCTTTTCTGATTTTAAGGTTTGGTCTACCTGTAAAAAGTTTGAGCACCACTGGCCTTGAAGACCAAGCAGAAAAAAGAAGGATTGTATTGTCTGGCTACAACTCCTGTATAAACTTGTCAGAATAGAGCAAAATGTAGATTTTGGGCTTTGGTTGCAGTAAATACAGCTCGTT
Organism: Alligator sinensis; assembly: GCF_000455745.1. Classification (NCBI taxonomy): domain Eukaryota; kingdom Metazoa; phylum Chordata; order Crocodylia; family Alligatoridae; genus Alligator; species Alligator sinensis. The sequence continues at coordinate 1,059,357 of NW_005842442.1, read as the reverse complement.
AAAGGTATAGATCTGGTCCCCTATGCCATGATGAATGGCTGCATATCATATGTACTGTAGTAGATACAAGGCAGGATGCCACATTTTTACCCAGATAGCAGTATCCGTATCACTAACAGGTCAGAAAACACTGTCCTTGGGGTAGAAATTAGGAGTTGATTATATACTTCACTAATTATACAAGAGAACCAAACTGCCAGTGCTCCTCCTGGCATTGGACTGGCAAACATCAGTTCTCCATAGTTAGTAGAAGGCATCTGAGACTACCTTTAAATACACATGGGAATGGGTGTGTAGTTATCTGCATGTTCCTGGTTAGTATATCCTAATGTTAGTGTAAACATGCCCAAATATGGTTGACAAACATAATCACTTCTTGCCTCCCAATATAGCATTACATTATAGTCAGCTGTGATTTGTGCATTTATACTTAGTTTCACCTTGCAATGGGAAAACTCAAATCATATGCGGGTTGTTTTAACCATCTGGCTTATTGTTTGCTGCTGCTTGGGGGCATTGCTTAGGTGTCACTGCTAGTTAAGCATCCACTGCATTTTTTTGGTTTTGTCTGTTGAATGATTCAGACAGAAAAATAGCGAGTGCCATACATGAGAAGTTTACACCTTATTCATAATAGATGCCCATGTACTATTACAAATACAGCAAGATTTCCAGGGCTAAAGAAATGATGCAGATTATGTTAGTTTTTTCCCACATAAGTATCACTATCATAAGTAACACTCTCAAGAGACAGTGTTTGGTGTTGGGGAGAAAATCCAGAATCAGGAGTTTAACCTCCATAAATTAAAACAAAATATTGTGGTCATTGCCATTATAGAAAATGAGTGTTAATTTATTTCAGCCAGAGTTTAAGTGCAGTATGGTATCTCTAAGTGTAGCAAAGCTGAGTGCAGATGTGAACAGTTATGATTGCCAAGCTGAGAGGAGCTATGAAGGAATAGCTGATAATTCCTAGCGTTTGGGACATTCAAAGGTTGGCATGTATACAGGTGCAAGAGGCTTCTGTATGACAATGAATAGCACTGAGCCGGAAAAAAGACTGGATGTCTTTCTAAAGGATACGCTACATCTGAAAATGTAAGTTATGAACTCAATGAGGAAATGACTGAATGAGTTTCTTTGGCCTGTGTTATACAGCTCAAACTAGATTATTGTAGGATTTATGTGTATAGATGTGTGTACTATTGTAGATGAGCATGGTTAAAAGCAACTTATTGACTTTTTAGATGTCATAATAATCTAGTTATAATTTATAAACTATTTTTATAATTTATACTTTCATATACATTAAATTTGGCTTGAGTTCTTATATGTTAGGGAATTAAATAAATAATGATTACATTCTTCTCCCTTTGTTTGGTAATAACAACTCTCATAACCATAATGAAAAACATGGTATTATAGTTCCTTTCATCTTGAGCATGCTGTACAAATGCTAGTTAATCTTTACTTTGCAGCTTAAAGGCAGACAGATACATGTTCTCAGTGCAATTTTGCACAAAATTAACTGAAGCATAAAATGTATTTAGGCCACAAAGGACATCACTGGCACAACCAGTATTAAACTCTGAGAGAGCATCTTCACCATCCAAGGTCTGTCCTTGAAGTGCCACGATTAAAAATGACCTGCCTGCTCCATGTGTACTATCCCCCAGAATGATGCAATGTAGCCATACTACATTAGTGTGAGCACTGAGCAAGCGCTAGTAAGTATATTTGAGACAGAAAGCCTTTGGAAGGCACAGGGGGCCACAAAAGGGTATCTACACTATACCCATTCATGTTATCATGGGTAGAATTGCTCTTTGATGGTGCAGATATGTCTTTTAAGATGAAAGTGTGATGTTAGCTTGTAGTAATTTGCTCACATCTTTTCCTTTTTGTTTCTTTTCAGGCTGACTGCTTTATAGTTCTTTTCTTTTGGGGGGGAGAGGAAGTTGTTGCCATGGCAATACCTAAAACAGCAGGTGAGCCAGTATTGAATTTAATCCCATCCTATTAAAAGAGTAAAATGACATCTTTTGGGGTTTTGATTTATTCCAAGGTATAATAATATTTTTTTATCCCCCATCCCCCAAATCTGCTTTGGTTAAACAATTGAGAGTCTCAGGTTTAAATATGCTTACTCCCTAACCTATATTTGAAAAGGACTCTGGCTCTCGTTTTAGCCAGAATTACTGTACCCAAATGGACCTGCTCATCAATGACTTCTTTAAACTCATATTATTCTGACTTTTCTAGTTTTATTTGGCTTTTTTCAGCTTTCACTGCATAAAGCCATCAGTCATCCATCATCCATGCTAAAACTTAGCTTGCTAAAAATTATGCAGGACCATTATGACAATTCATTGCCTACACGGAGTGCATGTACAAATGCCATTAATGCAATGTGATAAACTCTGTATAGTTGGGGCCGGAGAAAATTGCTCCCAGGCACAATGTTTACACGTGTGCCTGCAACTGCAGCACTTCGAGCCAGGGCGGAGCAGCCCTGAGCTCTGGGTGGTGGTGTTGGGCAGCAAAGGGGCTGGCTGGGACACGAGTATGTTAAAGTGCAGGGCCAGGCGGCAAGCAGCCTTCGCACTTTATCACCCTCGTGCCCCAGCAAGCCATGACTTCCTTTGCCTTGATCTTTTTGTGTCAGAATAATTTCAGTATTGCCATTACAAATTAATCTTCTGATCCTGTTCTGTTGTTTTGGTTCATTTCCTGCCATTTCTTAGATCACCTCACAAAGTCATGTATTTCAAACATATTTAAAAATTAGTATTAAAGATAACAGCTACACAAAATCACATGGTTTTGCAAATGGACCTAACAGCAACTTTTTTTACAGGTGTAAACTATTGCAACTTGTTTACAAATATTTTTACATTTTTCGGTCTTTGGTTACTGGAACATAAACTTGTATTTTTCTTGAATGCCTTTTTTTCTGAAAGAAGATGTCTTTTTCTTTTGTAATATGTTAGCAATCCACAAGTAAACCCCAATTCATTATTTCCTTGCCTGCTATATTACAAAGTATATAAAAAGGGTTCTAATTAGGGAAGTATGGCCTAGCTATTCCAAGGTCATTCATTATTACTCACCTTCATTACCAGTGGAGTACTTGCTACGATGAATAATTACATGTTTTGATCTGTATTTGGCAGTCTCTCATAACACCTGAAAGTATCAATGGCAGTTATTCTTAAACGCATGTTCAGAGCTAATTCTAACTATTTAATACTTATCTGTCTTCCCTTAATTTATACACTAATTTCTAATGAAAAATACATATATATACAAATATATAGGGCATATTCTATTCTTTCATTAGACTGTATTGTATATTTTGTGGCCCACTGCAAGTAGGAATGTGGAGAACCTTCCCTGGCATACCTGAGATATCAATTACTTTGGAAATTTGGACGCACTGGAGCCACTCCCTCCAGTTTTCAGTTATATTATCTTTCAGAGTGAGGATTCAAGACACTTTATTTGTTCCATGTATGAAGTATTTAGGACTGGATCTGATGATGATGTTAATCATAATTGTTGCATGGATATAAATGCAAATGTAATGATTTATGCTGGCAAATCTGACCCCTTTTCTTCTGACACTATGCAGTAAAGGTCTAACATATGCTAGTGCTAAAAAGGGACTGAATTTCATTTCCTTGCCCAAGACACCTCACATGAATCACATTCTTGAAAGGTCAGTAATGTGACAAGGTTCAATATCCACAGACACCAGTGCTTATGGACTAAACATTTTTTTGAGGGGTCCTGCCTTCTGAGTGTGTTTCCCTGGGCTATAACCTTATTTTTAAATGTGCATTAAAAACATTTTTAAAGTGAATAATTACTTTTGTGCTTAGACTCCTGCATTTTACTGCTCATTTAAGTCTTTCTTCTGCTTCCCTGAAAGCTCTGGTTCAATTAATTGTCACATCACAGTGATGGAACTTTCACCTGGATAATTCTATCTGCTTGTACGACATCTTGTACATCCATTGCCAAGTGTCTGTCAATTGCTAAGCTAATCTTATGTTGATGGTTCCTGTCTTCTCTATCACTATCTGAGACAGTCTATTAATTTGCTCTCAGTTACCTTTTCTTATCTACATGATATCTAACTGCTGTGGCCTCACATTCCTCCTTTCCTTCTGCCTTAACAGCAGCTCTGCCTTACTTGCTTGCTACACTATACTGACTTACAGTGCCAGATATAAATACTAAATCTTTTGGTATCTGTTAAACTGTTTCTTAGCTATTACATATCATAAATGACCATGACAATTTAGATCTCTAGGTTATTATGACATTCCAGGCATCTCTCACGAAAGTTTTTTTATAGAGATAAGCTACTAATATGCCTCCAACATTGCTTCCTAAATCAGGGTTACAAATCTTACTAGAATTAATGAGGAATTTCTTGGTTATTTCCAGATATTGTCATATTACATTTGGTTTTAAATGATTTTAAGAAGATTTATTGATAGGAGCAAATTGCCTTTATAGGCAAGAGCTAAAGTCCTGTTAAATGTAACTGAGAGGGCAAGGGGGGAGGGGGGGTAGAAGAATCAGGGAGGGGGGTGGTCAAGCCTCCCATTACTTATTTGTTTTCACACTATAAATGCAATATTTGCTTCCATCCAGTTGCTATCTTTATTCTGTTAGGTGGTGTCCTCCAACTATTTTTTGTGTTGCTCATAAACCTTGTTTCTTGGATTCCTTTGAAGCTCCATGCCCAGTCAGTGAACAACTGTCTTCTTCTGCTCTGTACATTGAGAAGCCTTGTATCATCTACTGTCACACTACAGAGAGCCTTCTGTTCCAGTAGTGTAACTAGGGTGGGGTGACAGAGGCAACTGCCCTGGGTGCTGACAGGGATTTGGGGCAAAAAACTGGCTTTTGCTGCAGCAATATTATTGTGGCAGCAGCTCTGGTGTCAACTAGAAGCAACTGCTGCATTTGTTTGAAGCAGCCACCCCAGGAGCCTGGCCACACTGGGCATTTATACAGAGCTCCGAAAGCCACTGTAATTAAAGTGCCCAGAGCGTCTCATGTATCAGCATCCCTGCACTGAAAAATGGTGGTGGGGGCACTTTAACTATAGCTTATTCAATGAGTTTTAGTTAAATTCCCCGCCCCCCCCCGCCATTTTTCAGCACAAGGATGCTGAGACATGTGACACTGGAGTCTGCTGAAATGCAGTAATTACCACTAGCTCCAATAGACTCAATTAATCGAGTCTGCTCTGACGCGCTGTAATTAGGCACCCACTGTTATGCTGCTGTCCTCTTCATTGGAAATCCTTTCCTTTGATGATTCAGTTCCTCTTGCCTCCTGGATGCGTCTCTCTAGGATTAGATTAGTTTCTCTCAATAATCTCTCCTGTAGCTGGAGTTATGAACCACAAAAACAATCCTGTTTTTAAATAGAATATCTTTAATATTTCCAAAGCTATGGAGCTGAACCCCTAATGTGCTATTTTAGGGTTTAATTCAAAGTGCTTGGTTCAGGACTTATTTACTATACTGACTACTGGTTAAATAACAAGGGGTAAATATTTCATTTCATGT
>NW_005842442.1:1046166-1053738 GCF_000455745.1 Alligator sinensis | reverse complement strand
CAGGAATTAACACTGCCTACCTATGAAGAGATCATGTGATACTTGGAAAATTCCTAGCATAATATGCTGAGTATTTGTCCCTAAAATTACTCTTTTCTATTAGCCATTTAGATTTTGAGTAAGTTTTGTCTGTACTTAATTTTAAAGGATAGCAAGTAATTCTCCTGGAATCAGTGGAACTGCTTAAATTACTTCTCAGGGGAGTAAGGGCATCATTACAATCTGGTCCATAATTAGAATACAGTGAAACAACACCAAGGATCCCACTCCAAAAAAACAAAACTAACAATATTTATTAATAGGGATTTTTGGGAAAGTCTCTACAACCATGTCCAGATAAGCACAGATGTTAGGTACCCCAGGGACAACTAGAAGCAGCGCACTTTGTGCTGCTGCTAGTTGTCCCCAGGGAACGCCTATGCCATGCACCCTCTGGCACGTGGCAGGTTACCCCAGGTGGGGTACGGGAGGCTGGGGCCAGCAACTATGCTGTTCCCAGCAGCCTTACTGGGGTCCTAGGGGGATGCAGAAGCTTTAGCCATGGTGTTCCTGCAGCTGGGAGCCTGGCTGACAGCCAGAGTGTGGCTTTGGCCGACCAGGCTCCAGTTTCAGATGGCGCATGCTTTCCCCATGTGCACCACCCCACCTTTTTTCCATGTGGGTTTTTTTGACCCTGGAATTTCCTAGGGTCAACCTCCCCCTTCCCCTCACTGCAAGGTAACAGTGCAAGAGACACCTGAATGTGCAGTGTATAGTGCTACCGACAAGTCTGCGGTGCCACATACTGCATGGCCATGCTCATCTGGACGCGGCCTATTGGGCTAAGAATTAATATATTCACTTTTACTCCAGGACAAGTTTTCCGTTATTACAATTGTTATCAAAAGCACTTGAAAAGAAATAACAATTAGCTATTTACTCTGGCATTGCTGAAAATATCACCACTCTAGTCCCTGTCATGAGTCACTGTTAAGTAAATGCCTTTCAACACAAAAGACAAACAGCCTTTTGCTGTTTATAAAGCAAGCAGTTGACTAGATATTTCACCTACTATTAATAGTGTATCAAGTGTTCTTTTCATATTTGATTTGTCATTTCAATTAACAAGATAGACCACCTGTTTTTGTTTCAACATATAATACTAACATGACTGAAAACAGCACTGCCCCTGCAACTGTTTGTTGCTTCTTTCAGGAAATAAAAATAATTTTTACTTCAGTTCAAGATGGTGAAGAAGTTTCTTTGCATGTTATAATGTTGTATGCTCCTACTGCTTACACAAGGTGGGCTGATGGATTTATTTTTTTTTAAAGTAAAGAATGGACTATCTGTATTATAGTAGCTATCCCAGTGATCTAACAAGTTCTGGATTAGAAGCTGGGGCTGTCAAGTTGCATGATCTCAGTCATCATAGTATGATACCTCATGAGTTCTACTTTCTCAATGGGCAGCTAAGACTCCTGTCTTAATTAGCAATGTGACCTAATAACACAATTGTAAATTTAGGTTTTGCTTGGGACTGCTAGAACCTACCTCCATTCTGTCTCTTGGAGTTGTAAGAGCTACCTCTTGCAGATATTACTTCCCACATGAATTAGTCTTATTAAGACTCCTAAATTCTGTACTTATCCCTCAGAAGCTATTTGGCTATTGATTTAGGAGCCACTTGCAGGCCTGAAATGAATTTATTAAATATTAAAACCTGAAATGAAAGGCTGGAGACAGTTAAAAAATATCTTATCTTATTAGATTATAGCTATATATGTGGTTTGCATTACAGAAGAGACAGTCAAATTATATCTTTAATATAAAGATACAAACACTAAATGTGTGGTGTTGCCATGCAGGTAATATAGACATTTCAAGAACTGGTTGACTAAGTGTACATACTGGAGAGTAGACTATTGATTACTGAAAGTAACAAGTGAATAACTATTTCAAGATTAGCCTTGGGTAATCAAGCACAGAGGAGATTAGCGGTTATGGAAAATTAAACCGAGCTCTAGGATCTCTCTGACTAAGGATGTGTAAATAGCTTGGATTGAACACCTGCTGGATGCATCTACACATTCATTAATGTGCTTTTGCTACTGTGCATTAAATTTAGTACCTCTAATGTGAGGTACTAACTAAATGCACATTAGGCTGTCCCAATGTGCAGGAGCAAAAGCGCACACTTTTTAAAGTGACAAATAATGTGCAGTAAATTTTACTATGCATTAACATATTAGCATGGTTTATGCTGTGTGTAGATGCACCCGCTGAAGAAGAAGAAAATATTCAGCATAAACTGAGTACTTTTGGTTACAGCTACAGGCTTGCAAACCATGTGAAATGAGTTTTTAGCTATAAAATGATTATATAAAAGTTAGCCATGTTAGTCTGAAGTGAGGCAGAAGGTAGAATAATTTTAAACCGTATCAGCTAACCAAATCAGAGATGTATAACATAAACTTTCATGAACCCGGAGCTCACTAAAGTTGGTAACAGAACACATCTTCAGAAAATACTTGATTTGACTGCCATCTAGGGCACTGATCCTGGAAACACTAGCATACATTGAAATCTATGAGCTCATTACTTATCTGATAAGGGGTTGCCATGTTTAGATCCTAAAATTAAACTCCAAACACTATGTTATAGAACTCAAACAGAAAAATGAAATGGCTGTGGACTTCTGGGCTAAATAATCCTAATGAGTTTGAATATTGATGGGTTTATTTGCTAGGTCTGACAGGCTAAACTTATGCAAAACACAAAGAGAGGCCATTTGGTAGAAGTCATAAAACTAACCAAGGAATGAAGAGCGCTAACTCTTATAGTCCTAAGGGCCATGTGTAGAAGAAATGAGAGGCGTGTGTGCACGATACTTTAAAGTGAGCTAAATGTCGGTGTTTGCATGCCTCGGCAGTGTATTGCGCATTAATTCCAGCCCACCACTTCAATTTAGGGCCCCTGTTTCCTCTATACACACCCCTAGGGCTGAAAGGATGCAAGACTAGGCATCACCTATGGTACAGAAGGAAAAGGAAGCTTATTTCAATTACCCCTGGTCAGATAGTAGACAAGAAGATCATTTGGGGTGAATGTGTCTCTTGAAGGTTCCAGGATTTGACTCATCAGTGTTCTAGTGGGTTTATCTGCAATAAAACTATTGCTACTCTTTTAATTAAATCCTGGCTGTTTCTAATCAGAGAGAAAGGCTCTAACTTTCCTCTTGCATAGAAAATTTTACACCAGAGTAATTCCATACTTTAGGATTACACCAGAGTAGTCCCATGGAGGAATTCCTATTATATAAATGCAGTTAAGAGAAAAATCAGGCCTGATATGTGTGCTACTTGCCAAGTGTGTGACATTTCAAATAATGGATCATTTTTTACAGTCTACACCATGTGCACTTAGGGGCCTATCTTTTGAATGGAATGTGTATGCATGTCCATTCAACTCCCTTTTTAAGAAGAATTTCATGTGAGTGTAAAGCTAGAAAAGACTGCCCTGCACTTCAGTTACTCCAGTGGCTACTGAAGAATTTCCAGATGATCTCATAAATAGCTTATTCACTAGTATTTTTCATGAGCTTCTTCTATTTTACACATCCACTTCCCACCCCGCATGCCTCCAAAGTATCTATACAAATGAGGAGCTATGGAGATCACAATCTCTCCTCTGATTTAGGGCTTTGGGATTCATATTATCATTGAAAACCTAACTGCAAAATTAACTGTGGAGAAATTGTGCAGGCCAGGAATAGGACCAAAGACAGAAAAAGTTTCAGAGGACTTCCTCCCCCTGCCCTCTTTCTCAAGGCCCTACATAATTTATGAAGAAAGATTAATGCAGCTTGAGGCTCTGTAGCCTCCCTTCATTGCAGGGATTCTATACTAGTGGGAGCCTCCAGACTAATTTCTTCTTGCAGACAGATATGGAGGATGCATTGCTACTGTGGAGTGCAGGTTATCTGTGTATATGGCCATATTATTTGTTCTAATCTTTTGTGATTTTCAGGGTTTATCACAGGAGGAGCCAATTTGCTCATTGTTTAAAGTAGGGAATTCAAGGAAGCTGCCAAGTCAGATATTCACAGACAAATAAAGGGCTGTAAATATAAAGTAGAGTTCATGTTTCTGGATGATGGAAATTTCATTAGAGTCTATTTCCACTATCAATTATTAAATAAATTCACCTGAGTCTTTTCCTTCCTTGCCCTAGCGAAGACACACATTCTCTGAGGAACTATATGTTGACCTTTGTTATGCATGAGCAGATTTGGAATTAAAGGCTATTACATTCCTTTAGTGCTCTGAAGACTTCCTGGAATGCATCACTAAAATATTGTCTCATATGCTTGTTTGTGCTTTTGAGGAATACATTAGTTATCAAAAGGCCATAGGCTTAGTTGGTAGACGAAACATCTAAAGAAGAGTTTCAAAGAAGGAGGCCTGTTTCTGTAGCCCAACTCAGGCAGACATCAATGGGAATTTTGCCTGAGTAAACACTACATTTTGTCTGTCATTTAATAATCTAATATTTTTTATGTTGTATCTTTGTGTAATCATTCTTTATATGAAATAAGATGCCTATGTTAAACTTAGTTTCTTGGGACCTTCCTCTTTGGGCTCCATCCTGTTGTTAGTTCCTTAGGTACAGCTTCCACTGGCCAAATTCATGAATTAGTTTCTTCATATCAGTGGCTCTCAACTTTTTGAGATTCAAGGTGCCCCTCAAAAAATACCAGCTCTTAGTTTTCACTTGTTTTTGAGAACAGAAAAATAATAAAGCAATTTTTGTGTTGCAAAGAACTCAGAAAGATCACAGCAGGTCAGAATGTTTTTTAACACTGGATTCTTTTTTAAATCTCAGGGTTTATTTTGTGAATCATATTTGCATTCCTAGGAGTGCTAACATTGCACGGCACCATGAGACATCCCTGAATGACTCTCAAGGCACCCCAGGGTGCCTTGACACCCTGATTAAGAATCACTGCTTTATATGATTGCCACATTTCTGGAATTAAAAGGTAATGTCTCCTTTATCCTAACGTGCAAAGTCCTACTTTGACATTTACATAGAATAAACTGCTGTCCTGAAAGAGGGTTCATGTTATGCCTCATTATAAGCAAGCTGTTCCCTTTTTTGTCACTGCTTGGAGGGGGTGAAATATTTGGTGGAATGCTGTCTGGACACATGGTATGAAGGGTGGTGGGGTGATGTTACTTCTTCAGCACTGTCCTCCCTTATTTTTCTGGATAGCTCAAGAACCCTTTTGATTTTGGAACCATGCACAGTAAACTGGCAGGAGGACAGATGAAGAGTACAGACTGTATATGCAATGGAACCCTCTCCATGCTCACTGGCTGCAAGTCCAGGTACAGATGTCATTGGAAGAGTCACTGGATGCTGAATTGCAAGGGCCTAATTTTGCATGGATTGGATGAAATAGTCTGGACAACATAATACAGCCAAGTTCCTCAACTGAGACTGCCATACTCTGCCATGACTTCTGAGAACTGCTGGCTGGATTGGAGCTGAGCTACAACTCTTTCCACATTAGAAATGAACATTACTGCATTTTTATCTACTATAAGCGTTTCTTTTCCTGGGCCAATAATAAGTCTGAATTCCATACCCACTCAGAATATCCATGGAAGATTTGAAATCACAAGGAATCCAGGACTGCATGGATTTGTCTTTTTTCAGATGAAATATTTCCCTATTAGTTTTTATCCTTTATCACTTCTAAAAAGATATAACACACACACACATGTGTGTGTGTGTTATATATATATTGTGTGTGTATGTGTACACAAAGATATAAAGGGATCATGAATAAGGTAACAAATGTAATCACAATATTAACTACCTAACAAATCCTTATCTCTTTATATATAGTTAGGCATGTTAAATGAAACATTCTTACCTTCAACAGGAGGACTTATTTTACAATAGAATAGATAAAATGTTAAACTAAATTCAAAGTTGTAAGTGCTGTTGCATTAAGGCATGTGAAAGTTTTCCAGTAGCTTTCACTGTGTGTGCATTGCCATCTTAAAACAACTATAGGCAAAAAGAAGAAAAGGGAACTGCAAAGGAGGGTACTTGGTAGAGGCATCCACAGTGATGCATGAGAAGCCTAGGAAGTAGTAGAGTTAGGACCACAAAGAGAAATAGAGAACAACTTAGAAAGAGTCTAGGGAACAGCTTTACTTTTTCTTTATAGTGTGTAAAATTTGTAGAACAGTATTTAAAAAATATTTAGGGTCAGGTCCTCCGTTGGGCCATATCAGCATAGCTCCATTGAAGACAATGGAGCTGCTCTTACTTACACTCTTAGGGTATTTACAGTCAAAACCTTTAAATTGACCTAACTAAGGATAGGTTTATCTAAGTGCTGGTTGTGAAGATATTCACAGGGCTTAAATCATTTAAAAATGGCACACCCAAGCTAAGTTAGTTCACTGCAGGAGGTGAATAACTTTACATTGGCCTTGATTAACCCAATCTAACATGGGTTAATTTAGTCTAATGAATACCTGCATGTGTTCATAGCACAGCCCCAGGGCTTGGCGTCATGCCAGGTCATGCGCAGCCAGGTCTGGGGGGCACCTTAGGGTCAGGAGAAGCAGCTGATGTCTGTCTTCTGCAGGATAGCAGGCTGGCCTCCAGCTTGGATCATAGGGTTGTCTGTGCCCTAGGATTTTCAACAGTGTTGCTGGTAGAGTTCAAATGGACCTCCTGGGCTTCCCACCTGATCAGTGGGTTATGGAGCGTGAGCCAGGGAAACCCCAGAATCAAGGGGTAGTGGGGGGAGAGAATGGACTCAAAGCATATGGTCTCCCTATGCCCAAGAAGATTAATCTCCAGGGTGGTATTCTTCCACTCCACAGGCCCTGAGTCCATAGATTTAATAGATTTCATAGACATTAGGGCTGGAAGGGACCTCGGAAGATCATCCAGTCAAACCCCCTGCCCAAAGGGCAGGAAGTCAGCTGGGGTCATAGGATCCCAGCAAGATAAGCATCCAGTTTGCTCTTGAAGGTGTTCAATGTAGGTGCTTGAACCACCTCCGGTGGCAGGCTGTTCCAGACCTTGGGGGCTCGGACAGTAAAGAAATTCTTCTTTATGTCCAGCCTGAAACGGTCTTGAAGTAGTTTATGACCATTCGACCTAGTCATCATCCCTTGGGCGCTCTGGTGAACAAACGTTCCCCCAGATACTGGTGGTCACCCCTGATAAACTTATAGGTGGCCATCAGATCACCCCTGAGCCTGCGCTTTTCCAGGCTAAAGAGCCCCAGGGCTCTCAGCCTGTCATCGTAGGGTCTGCTTCCCTGATCTCTGATCATGCGCGTGGCTCTTCTCTGGACTCTCTCAAGCTTCTCCACATCCTTTTTGAATTTTGGAGCCCAAAACTGGACGCAGTACTCCAGCTGTGGCCTCACTAAGGCCGAGTACAAGGGGAGAATGACGTCCCGGGATTTGCTTGAGAAGCATCTATGGATGCAAGCCAGCATTTTGGTCGCTTTACTAGTCGCAGCATCGCACTGCAGGCTCATGTTCATCTTGTGGTCAA
>NW_005842442.1:1037561-1044254 GCF_000455745.1 Alligator sinensis | reverse complement strand
TCTACACGATCCCTCCTGTACAGGGTATAGCCATCTATACCCGTGGTCCAGTCATGGGTGGAGTCCCACCAGGTCTCCGTTATCCCTATGTCATCGTAATTATTTGCACTGAGCAGGAGGATGAGTTCCTCCTGCTTATTCCCCAAGCTCCTGGCATTTGTGTACAGGCAAGCAAGTGCCCCCTGGGGGGCTCCTTCCTTGACCACAGATTTTACCAGGGCTGAGGCAGGGGTGGGCTCCCTTAAGTGCCTTGAACTGCTGGCTTTGCAAGGATTGCAAAGTGGGCCAGCAGTGGCGGTAGTGCCCCCGTCCCCCAGCGGGCTTAGTTTAAAGCCCGGTTGAGCAGGTTAGCCAATCTGGCTGAGAAGAGCCTCCTCCCTAGGGGAGAGAGGTGGAGGCCATCTCTTCCCAGCAGCTCACTGCATCTCTCACCAAAGAGCGGGCTGTGGTCATGGAAGCCAAAGCCTTCCCGACAACACCAGCGCTGCAGTCTTTGGTTGACCACGTGGATCCTCCTCTCCCTCCTTGGCCCATAGCCTGAGACTGGGAGGATCGACGAGAACACCACCTGTGCCCCCAGACCCTTTAGCCCTGCTCCCAAATCCCTGTAGCGCCTCATGACCCGGCTGGGAGCGCTCCGAGCCGTGTCATTGGTGCAATCCAGGGGTAAGTCATCTATGTTCTCTACTGGTTTGGGTTTGTGCCTTCACCTTAGTGGGATCTGTAGACCTTTTGCCACAGTCTGATCTATGAAATTGCCTGCAGTTCCAGAGTTGCAGCAGGACAGTCTGGATGAGGAGTGAGCAGTTCTGCACCAGGACTTGGAGATGAGCAGATTACAATAGTTGGGGGTTCCATGGGCTGGGTTTATTGCACACTTCATGAGCTGTGGATGCTTTGGGGATTCTGAGTGACCCTGAATTGGTCCTTTTCCCCACGCCCAAGATCACTCATTTACCTTGACCTCCTCTCTGGGGACACATGGCATACTCGTAACCCAGAGCCCCACCATAGTAGCACGGCTCCTGTCGCGGATAGTGTTCCTGTTCTTCTGGTATAGGTGCCAGAGCCCTTCATCCACTGGCACCAGATTGGGGATAACATTAGCAGAGTGAGGCTCTCTGCATTCCCTAAGGTAGACGTCAATCTGGGCAGCCAGATCCATGAATGTGTTGAATTCTGAGAAGGGTAAAATACAGACCACAGTATACAAGAAACCCACAGACCAACATACATATCTGCACAGAACCAGCAATCACCCTAAACACACCAAAAAAGCTGTGATATACAGCCAAGCCCTCAGACACCACCGCATTTGTACTGAAGAGAACACCCGGGATTGCCACCTCACCAATCTTAAAAAAGGCTTTCACCCAACAAGGACACTCCTCCAGAGAGGTAGATCACACATTTGAAAGAGCCACCTGGATACCACATGAAGAACCGCTGCAGTACAGAAGAAAACCCCCCACAAATCGCACACCGCTGGTTATGACGTATCACCCCTCCCTTGAACCCGTACGGAAAATCCTCAAAAAATTGCAACCCATACTAGACAGAGACCCTATTCTTAAAAAGATCTTCCCAGAGCCACCCATCCTAGACTTTAAACAAGCACTGAACCTCGCCAACCTCATCACCAGAAGCAAACTTCCTCAACCCCAGAACACACCAAAAGGATCCAGACCGTGCCAGGACAAGAAATGCAAAACCTGCCCCCACATCTCCACTACCCCCACTATTACTACACCCCACAACAGAGCCATCAGCATCCCAGGATCTTACAGCTGCACCTCTAGAAATGTAGTGTACCTCATCCAATGCACCAAATGCCCTGATGGAAAATATGTAGGAGAGACCAAACAACAACTGCGCACCAGAATGAACGCACACTGGAAATCTATCAAAGACAGAAATACCCAATTACCGGTGGGGGCACATTTCTCACAGGAGGGCCACTTTCTCTCCAATCTCTCAGTCCTGGTCCTCAAAGGAAACTTACACAACACTTCGCAGAGACGAGCCTATGAGCTCCATTTCATCAACCTGCTGGATACTAGAGATCATGGACTAAGCATAGACATTCGATTTTTTGATACATTATAATCTGCCTGGCAACTGACTCCCCCACCCAGCCCAGCCCCTGGCTTCTTTACTTTTCATTCCATCCAGGAAGAGCACTCACCAACTGCTGAAACTTCCTTAGCCTGGCGAAGGGTTTTTGAACCCGAAAGCTTGCTTAATAACTATTCTCCAACTATTTGGGTTGGTCTAATAAAAGATATCAAATTCACCCAAGGAACCTTGTCTGCCTTGAATTCTGAGAGTGGTTCCACCTGAGCTAGTTTGTCCTAAATTTACTTCCACAGACCCTAGTAGAAATAATAGCATTGGGCTGCCTCATTCCACTGGGTTTGTGCTGCATAGCAGTGAAAGAGGGAAGCATAAATTGAAATGGACCACACCCTTGGTGGAGCTTGATAGTCCAGCAAATCATTTCAAGATAGTCAACTTGGACTTTTAGAAGCCAGGATTTAATAACCTTGACTATCACACACATTTTGTACACCCTTCCTAGAATGCTTATGCTATGATATTCCTCTCAAAGTAGATTTCTCTGTTTAAGGATCACTGCTGTTAAAATACATTTTCAGGAGGAAAGAAGATACTTCACTAGAAAACCTGAATGAGATGTTGGAGAATATTGGAGTATTACCTAACATAACTGAAAGGATGCAGCAAGGATTGGGGAACTAAATAGAGTTTGACAGCATCCTCACACCACCCATACACTTTACACATCAATAAGTTTTTGGTCTCTGCCTGTGTATAGCATTTATTTATTTGGATTTTTACAAACTATAGTAAAAGAACGTTCATATGTTGCTCTAGGTGCCCTTGACAAACTTTTAAAAAGGTATACTGCATAAACAAACAGACCACTCAGTTCCCCTGGATAAAACAAAATAATTCAATGACAATTTAGTAGAAATCAATCAGCACCCCTGCCCTCCAAGCATGTATTCTTCAGTGCATCAGAATGGTCTAAATTCAGGGAATAGTGTGGGAGCCTTTTCTCAGTACAGCTTGCATCTGTTTATGTTCTATTCTGCTGCCCTAAAACCTAAAACCTGCTGCAATCCATTAAATTCCCCTCCTGACAGTGGCACTGCCTACTTGGAAGCTCTGGTCAATAAGAACACTCTGGATCACTGTGCAGTAGCCAGAAAAAAAAAATCAATTCAGTCCCAGAAGACAGAAGTGTTTTTGCCAAAGGTCACTAAACACTACCGTGGCTGCTGCTATTTGGAAATGGAGTTTTGAGAGGTGATACAGGTAAACAAACATGGATGATGAAGAATGGTATTATTTGCTGTACTAGCTTAGCACACTGTGTATATGCTGTTAACAATATGGATTTTTTATTCTTGGTTTCATTTCTTATTTTTATTTAATAGAAATTGGCTTGTAATCTCAACACAGGAGACCAACAGACCTCGCTAGACTGTTTGCAGCTAGGCAGGTATGGATCAAATTAAAGATACTAATATCACTTTTTAGCCATTCGTTTGCATCCTGCAGAAATCTGTCTTCCTTGCTCAAACTCTTAAAACTAAATTATGTGCCTGATGTACAGGGAGAATTAGTGATCTCTGCAGTGCAGCGCAGTCCACTACAACTTGCAGTGGAAGGAATAGTTCCTTCACAGTCTCTCCTCCATTGCTTATATGCTCTTTGGTACATCTGCAGAAGCATGAGGCCTTCAGCATATAGCAACTCTGTGGCTTTGTGCCAAAGAAAACAGCTCTGAGGATTGGATGGGATTAGGGAGCCCCATTCCAGGAATGCAGATCCTCTGAAAGCTGGAGAGTTGAGGGGTTCTCTATACCCCAGCGCAGTGGGGTTTGTGGGGGAGAGGGAGGATAAGGCTGGTGGACCTGCAATTAAATAGTACTGTTAGTAACATTCTGGACACTTTGTTCTAGTAGAGCTGTGTCAGACTTTGCATGACACCTGACCTAGTGTCCACTAAAGTGACTGGGATTCCCTCCATTCCTGTCAATGAATGCCAAACCAGCTGTAGAGATTCTAGTCTTTCCCAGATTCCAGCACCCCTTATATTTTTAATTAAGGCGATGTCCCATCCCACCAACAAGCCACTTGGCTGACTCAAGTTCCTTGCTTCATCTCAATGATCAGGGAGCCCAGAGAGTAAGAATCTTGTATCCTCTTCAATGGGGTTACTCTGAGATAGTGAGTAATAGAAAGCATTAATAGAAATCACTTATATTTAAGCTAATTTATTTTGTTCAACCACTTTTCCTTTCCCTTCTTCAGTTTGTAGATTTTAATTCTCCAGGACTACCCAAAAAGTAGCCTTTGCATTATACGTAGCCCACAGAGTTTCACATTGTAGTCCTTGAATGCTGAGCTACAGTTCATTAAGATTACCGGTCTCAGCAGGTAATAACTGGAGAGAGATCACACAGAAAGGGAGAGGGCATAGGCTTTGTGATTCCAATCTATGATACCCGTGGGTTCCTATTTTGTATGTAAGATGACAGGAGATGTAGTCTGCTTCAATGCAATGCATGCATATTTTACAGGTAGTAGTCAGGGGCCATACAAATGGTCAATTTGGCTGTCAAGTTTGGGTGACCTAGCCATGCATAATGCTCTTTCTATGTCACATGATGGCTTCTTATAACCAATCTATTTATTGAGCAATCTTCTTCATTCTTTATTCCAGAAACAATGGAAAGATGGGTTATATCATTCTTCCTTAAAAAACAGAAGCATTCCAGAGAACCAGAGGAGGAGTTCATATTACTTGTGCCACTTTTGTAAAATAACCATAAAATCCTTGTGAAGGTGTTTTGATTGAATATTCCTGGTTAGCTGGACAAAAATGATCCTTTCTAAATGATTCATCAAACTGAATTTGAACTCTCATCTTATTCTCCTCCCCCCTCTGACCCTTTGGAAAATACAACTTCAGTTTCTGTGAAATTAAAAGCCTTTTTAATTGGCAGGAGTGATTTCTTTGCCTTTGTAGGATACTGGAAGAAATACAGTTGCCAACTGTTACACTGAAGTGGTAAATTATCTGCACATTTTGAAACATTTTGAAGACAATTAAATGTCAAATTGTCAGAACAAAAAGAGTTGAACTAGCTACATGTCATCCAGAAGACCTGGGATGATGAACAGTGGCTGGAGGCATTCCAGATGATCCAGGCCAGGACCTTCTGGGGCAGCTCAGGCCACATCTGGAGCAGCAGGACACCGGCTAGCCATCACCCTGCTCAAGCTAGCTACACCCAGCAGTCTCCACTATGTGGGCCAACTCTTAGGGGTATGCAAGGCCATCCTGCTAGGGCGGCCATCCTGGAGGTGTGCAGCACTCTCCAGGACATGCTAAGGCACACGGTGCTTTGCATGAACAACCCCCTGGAAGTGGCAGCAGAGTTCCATGCCCTGGGATTCCCCCAGTGCATTGGAGCCCTGGATGGGACTCACATCCCTGATATGGATCTACAGGTTGAGGGGAAGCTTGGTGACAGCAACCATGAATTGGTCACCTTCTTAGTTCACCGAAGAGCAGGCAAACCCCTCAGTAAAACAGAAGTCCTTAACTTTGGGAAAGCTGACTTCTGCAAAACTGAGAGAATAGGTCAGCCAGACAATTAGAGGCCATACCCCCTGCCCCCCCCCCCTGAAAAGGGAGTACACAAGGAATGCTCATCTCTCAAAAACATAATCCTCGAAGCACAGGGCAAAGCCATACCGTATCGCAAGAAATGCAGTCAATGAGGAAGGAAGCCCCCATGGTTGAATAAGGAACTCTTGGTCCTCATTAAGCTCAAAAGAGTAGCCTACAACAACTGGAAAACAGGAAGCATTACTAAAGAGGATTACTCTGCACTCACTTGCACCTGTAGATAGAGGTTGAGAAAAGCCAAGGCAATAACCGAACTCAGGCTAGCTACACGAATCAAGGACAACAAAAAGGTCCTTCTTCAGATATGTGCAAAGTCAGAAAAAAACAAAGATAGCACTGGGCTCCTGAGAGATTCAACGGGGCAACTGACATTTAGACTTCAGGAAGGCCTTCGTTAGACTTCAGGAAGGCCTTCGATACGGTATCCCACCCCATACTGGTGAACAAGTTAAGAGGCTGTGAGTTGGATGACTACACAGTCTGGTGGGTGGTGAATTGGCTAGAGGGTTGCACCCAGAGAGTCGTAGTGGATGGGTCAGTATTGACCTGGAAGGGTGTGGGCAGTGGGGTCCTGCAGGGCTCAGTCCTTGGACCGATAATCTTCAATGTCTTCATCAGCGACTTGGACGAGGGAGTGAAGTATACTCTGTCCAAGTTTGCAGATGACACAAAACTGGAGAAGTGGACACGCCAGAGGGCAGGGAACAGCTGCAAGCAGACCTGGACAGGTTGGACATATGGGCAGAAAACAACAGAATGCAATTTAACAAGGAGAAATGCAAAGTGCTGCACCTAGGGAGGAAAAATGTCCAGCATACCTACTGCCTAGGAAATGACCTGCTTGGTGGCACAGAAGTGGAAAGGGATCTTGGAGTCCTAGTGGACTCCAAGATGAACATGAGTCAGCAGTGTGACGAAGCCATCAGAAAAGCCAATGGCACTTTATCGTGCATCAGCAGATGCATGACGAA
>NW_005842442.1:1009390-1037352 GCF_000455745.1 Alligator sinensis | reverse complement strand
GACTGGACATTAGGAAGAACTTCTTCACAGTTAGAGTGGCCAAGGTCTGGAACGGGCTCCCAAGGGAGGTGGTGCTCTCCCCTACCCTGGGGGTCTTCAAGAGGAGGTTAGATAAGCATCTAGCTGGGGTCATCTGAACCCAGCACTGTTTCCTGCCTATGCAGGGGGTCGGACTCGATGATCTATTGAGGTCCCTTCCGACCCTAGCATCTATGAATCTATGACATCCAATGCCCAAGAAAGGGCCAATCTCCTACATGACTTTTTTGCATCAGTTTTTCCCCCTCCCAGGAAGATCACACTGCCAGGAATGGCCCAAACCAACCCAGGAGTGGGTGACAGGCCCAAAATCGATGTAGATCAGGTGAGGGAACACCGTGAGAAACTGGACATTCACAAGTCTGTGGGCCCAGATGAAATGCACCTGAGAGTCTTGAAAGAACTGGCAGACATCATTGCATTGTCCTTGGCAGAGATATTTGAAAAATTGTGGTGCTCGGGCGAGGTCCCAGGTGACTGGAAAATAGCCAACATGGTCCCTATCTACAAGAAAGGAAGGAGGGATGATCTGGGGAACTATAGACCAATCAGATTGACATCTATCCCTGGAAAAATCCTGGAGAAAATTGTCAAGGGATCCATCAATGCCAGACTAACCAAAGGCAAGCTTCTGAATGCCAGCCAACATGGTTTTCTACTGTCAGGTCTTGCCTGACCAACCTCATCTCCTTCTATGACCAGGCAACATGTGCCCTGGATAAGGAAGATGATGTGGATGTCATATATCTGGACTTCAAGAAGGCCTTTGACCTAATTCCCCATGATGTCCTCATGGTTAAGCTGAGAAACTGTGGGCTTGATCTTCATACGGTTCAATGGCTAGGCAACTGGCTACCGGGTTGGAGCCAAAGAGTACTAGTTGAAGGGAGCAAATCAATGTGGCACAGGGCTACCAGTGGAGTCCCTCAGGGCTCAGTACTTGGGTAAGTACTCTTTAACATCTTCATCAATGATAAGGATTCGGGAGTCAGATGTGAACTAGCCAAGTTCACAGACGATACCAAATCATGGGGGAGGGCAGTCACACGGCAGGATACGCTAGGGATTCAGGCTGACCTGGACACACTCTCAAAGTGGGCTGACCAAAACCTGATGGCCTTCAATGCAGAGAAGTGCAAGGTGCTGCACCTCAGTAGGAACAACCCCCAGCAGGCTTGGCAGTGCTATACTCACTAGCATCACAACCAAGAGGGACTTGGGGGTCTTGACTGACCACAAGATGAATATAAGCCACCAACGTGATACTGTAGCTGGCAAAGCTAACCAAACTCTGGTGTGCATCCACTGATGCATCTCAAGCAAAACCAGGGAAGTCATCCTCCCGCTTTATTCAGCCCTGGTGAGACTGCAGCTGGAGTACTGCATCCAGTATTGGGCCCCCCACTTCAGGATACATGTGGAGAAGCTTGAGAGAGTCCAGAGGAGAGCCACTTTATGATCCAAGGCCTGAAGGGAAGGCTGTACAAGGAGAGGCTGAGAGGCTTGGGACTCTTCAGTCTGGAGAAGAGAAGGCTCATGGGAAACTTGGTGGCAGCCTACAGTTACATAAGAGGGGTACATCAGGACCTGGGAGAACAGCTGTTCACCAGAGCTCCCCAAGGGATAACAGGGTCTAACAGCCATGAACTCCAGGAAGGTCAATATATAAAAAAAAAGTTCTTTACAGTGCGTGTGTCCAGGGTCTGGAACAAACTCTCCCCAGAGGTGGTACAAGCACCTACTCTGGACTCCTTCAAAAAATAGGTGGATATATTTCTTGCTGGGATCACTTGATCCCAGCTGACTTCCTGCCTATGGTGGTGGGGCTAGACCCAATGATCTCATGAGGTCCCTTCTAGTCCCTAATGTCTATGGAATTATGAAACACCTACCCACCCCACAGTGACTGCCCCTACTACAGCTGGAGGGGCTTTAGCTTCATGGTGCTCCAGGCCATCATGGTCCACTGCAGAGCCTTCAGGCACTTGAGTGACAGCTGGGTGGGCAGTGCCCACAACACCCACATGTTGCTTAACTCTGCCCTGCCATGCCTGCTGCAGAGTGGCTGCTTTGCACTGAGGATGCTGGACCTGCAGCTGGGTGCTATGGTGGTCCTTCCCTTCCGCATCAGGGACCCGGCCTACCCACTCCTGCCCTGGCTCATGCAGCCCTACACTGGCCAGCTGGACCCCTGCCAGGCCCACTTTAACCAGTGCCTGGCCAGACTCACATCCTGATGGAGTGCACCTTTGGGTACTGCAAGGGACGCTGGCACACCTTCAATGCCTGCCTTGAATTCACTGATGACACCCTCCCCTGGGTCATCATCATAGCCTGCATGCTGCATAACATCTGTGAGGCTGGGAGGGAACTCTTCTGCAAGGCCTGGGAAAAGGAGATGTGGTGGGCAGAGGATGCCTGGGAGTGGGAGCACCACCTGCAGCAGCAGTGACAGCAATGGGCCCTCCCTGCCAAGGTGCTGGGTGAGCCACATCCATGCCACTGGGGGCCAGGGCACCAGGTGCAAGAGGTGCTGGCCTACCACCTTCTCCTGCACTCCCTGCTGTAGCCCAC
Source organism: Alligator sinensis (assembly GCF_000455745.1). Classification (NCBI taxonomy): domain Eukaryota; kingdom Metazoa; phylum Chordata; order Crocodylia; family Alligatoridae; genus Alligator; species Alligator sinensis. Next base: position 1,034,739 of record NW_005842442.1, on the reverse strand, counting down.
CTGGACTGCCAGCCACTAACCCTGGACACCACCCTCCCAGCACCATGCTCACAGGGGTACAGTGTGGGACTGGGAACCACGCAGTGAGGCAATGTCCCTCAGCACCTTCAGGCTACAGGCAGGCTTCTGTGGGTAGGCTGCAAGCTCCTGGGGCTGGCCCCAGTGGCCAGAAGCTGGCTGCAGCTGTCAGGCCTGTCAGGAGCCTGCAGCACCCTGCAGGTGTGGACATCATGGGTCTGGCACTGCAGTGTCAGGCAGTGGCACCTGGGTGCAGGCAGCCTGGCAGAGCTGGCCTGCAGCCTGCCCAGGGGGACACAGTGGTCTAATGGGGCCTCAGGCTGCCTGCATGTACCCCAGGGCTCACTGTGCCTGTAGGGTTTGAAGGGCCTGGGGCTAGGGCAGGCATAGAGCTGGCCCTGCCTTGGGACAGGAGAGGCTCCCAGCTTGGAGCCCTGGAGCTAGCCTCAGGCCAGCCCCCTAATAGCAGGGCTGATTAGGAGCAAATTTGCTCCCAGGTAGCATCTACAAGTGCGTTACTGCACTATAACTAATCGTGAATAAATCTGCTACTTGCATTTGCAGGTAGCAAACTTACTTGTGAGTAGCATCATTTACTGTGTGGTAAGCGTGTGCACATGTAGACGCATGTGCTTACTGTACAGTAAACTACACTATGGCACAATAAAATATCTTGTGTAGATACAACCAGAGCTAAGAAAAATTATACTGGATTAGGATGATGAGAAAATCACATCAAATAATTACTAAAGGAAATGAAGACACAACAAAACACAAGCATTTAACTATGCTGCAAAATCCCCTCTGAAGCTACTTAAAATTGCTCTCAAATTACACTCATATATCTAGTTATGGTCAGAACTGGCCTTAGGGGAAATGGCTTCCAGGGAGAACTTGTATTTTGGTGCCTCTCTCTTGGTGCCCCCGCGGCACGCCACCCCCAGCGTTCCCCCGGCACCCTCCTGGTCTCTTTCCCCCAAGTCACTATCACTACAGCCCTACTGTAGAGGGGCTCCATCCAATGCACCAGGGAGCTGGGCAAGGCATCTGTTTGTGGCAGGGACCACTGGCTGCAGCCCCATTAAGCCAAAGTGAATGGAGCAGGAACCTGAGATGAGCAGCGGACAAGTGTTGGCATGGGGACTCCAGTGCCACCATGGGGATCCTCCAGGGCCTGGGGCACAGCCAGCCATGTGCAGGAAAGACTTGACTGGAGCCCTCCCCTCTATGGGCTGCTGGCCCCAGCCTGGGGCTCCCTGAATGTGCTGGCCCATCCTACCAGCCCCTGCCCACCTCAGTTGAAGCAGGCACTGCTGCTGCTGCCTCTACACAAGGAATCCTGAACAGCTCAGTCCAACCCTGCCCCACCCCAGCCCACCCTGCCTAGCTCCCTACTCAATATCACACAGGGCCCCAAGCAATGCCCCAGGCTGGCACTATTACCTGCCAGTTGTGGTACCCGTGTGTGTGAGTGGTCTGTCTCCCTGAGCATGGCACCTTGGGCAGTTACCTAAGTTGCCTGCCCCTAAGGCCAGGTCTGGTTATGCTAGGACAAATTAAGTCACATGGCTGCCATAAAAAAGAAGTCAGCATACTTGCACTGTAACACCCAATGGTTAGCTGAGAAAATTTAGTACTTCATTAGACTTAGAGCATGAGATTTGCTATGTCTATGATTCTACTGTGTTGAAGTTGCAGCAGTATATATTGACTACTTAACGATGGCCCTTGTACATATTAAATATGGTAAATGCTGATTTTATCTCTACTGAGGAATTTCCTATACATTTTTTATCTAAAGTTCTGAAATTGATTAATGATTTTAAACACATACATTTATGGGTGAACAATTTACAGATTTTCACATGGTGGTGCTCACTGTTTTCTTGGATTAATGCCTCTTCAAGGATCTAAAATTCAGCATTTCAAAATTGTTAGTACCTAAAATTGTTAGTCTTTTTAGTAACTTTAGACCAAGATTACAGATCATGGGCTCTGCTTGTGTTGGTGATCATGCAGGAGCACAGGGATCCTCTTGCATAGAAATTTGCAGAGCCATAAATTTATAAAATGTTCACCTATCCCATTGGAGATTCACTGCTGGGAACAGTACATTGTATGGAACAAGACTTACTTCCTGAGAAAGACTCTTCTTCTACTGGAGAGGTGGAATTTTTAGGCTCCAGGTCTGTATTATGCTTGACTGTGGTAAAATTCAATAAGTATATCGCTGTTTGAAGTGCGACAAACATGGCTTGAATTATGCTCCCCAATCTGCTTTTTCTTGATGTTGATCTAAAAATATCACATATTCTGCAAATATCATGACTAAGTGTCAGATATAAATAAAAGTCTCTAATTTACTCATAAAAATAGAAGGAGTTGAATATTTAAAAATCTTTTAACACTGAAGAGTTGAATAAGATATTTAAAAATCTTTTCAAAATCAAACAGTGGGATCAGGAAGTTTCATTTGGGCATATTAATTAAGAATACTTTATCCTCAGGTATTTACATCTCATTCAGGTTTTTCAATGAATTTTAATTCATAGCTTTTTTTTTTGTTATAAAATGAAAATAATACACTTATTGTTATTGAGTACAAGAGTATTACAAGATCAATTTTCCAAAGCTAATCCTAGAAAGTAAAAAAGTAATGAATTTCACACAGTTATAATTACTAACAAGGGTGAAATTTACAGCTATTTAATAGAGACTTTATAAAAATATAGTATTTAATCCTACTTCCTGTGCACAGTTAATTTTTTAACTTGTGGATGGACAGAGTCACTAGGAAGAAAGTGATAGTTTTTAAATAGGTCTTGCTGACAGGTATTGCCACTTTATTGTTCTCTTGCACTTCCTATAGACTCTGCTGTAAATTGCTAAGCAATTCAAAATGAAATTATATACTAAACCACAAGATATATCCAGTAACTACACCTCGCTTTAACTCACAGTATTGATTAGTCATAATATTCAGTAAATGAGATACCTTTTCTAACTTCAGTGAAAACAATAAGGTCCATCACCTTTCAGAAAGACAATAAAAATTACATTTCCCACTGACCCCATTGTCTCTAATGAATGCTATATTTTGCTGACAGCATATAATAATAACAAAAGCTAACATCTACAGTTCAGTAAAAAACTTATTCTTGGCTCTTTGGCTGAACTAGAAAAAATTTGCTTTGGATCTATTTGAACTGAAAACTAAAAAATAATTATGGGGTAGATGAAACATTTTGATCAAATCAGAAGAAATCATTTAATTTTCAGAAAATGTGTTCACTATTTTGAAAATGTTAATACAAATTTTGAAACAAAACGAAGTGAAAAATCACAACATTTTGTATTAAAGTTGTCTAAATGAAAGCCCTATAAGCTTTCAATGAATTTTATTTCAGGTTTTACTTTAGCCAAAATAAATTGGTAAAATTAACTCATACTTGTGAATGTTTTGGATTGATCTAAATGGGATTTTTTTCCCTAAAAAACTTCTGTTCATAAATTTTTTGCAACTCATGAGTTTTACTCTAATCATTCCATCATTTTAATTTTGTAAAAACAAAATGTTCATTTGGGTTTAAACAAAATATAATGTGTGAATTTTGAATACATTAACTATTAAAACAATAGAACATTTTGAAACAAAAAGTCATTTCAAAGGGAAAAGACCCAGGAAGTTTAGTATCAAGAATTTCTAAAGACTTTTTTTTAGATATTCTTAAATTATATGGGAAAGTATTGTTCTACTCTAAATTTATGGAGAAATCCCTGAAGGTCTGATGCAAGAATGATATCACTTAGCATAGCCATACCATCTAGACTGTGACTTTTCTTGATCTATTGACCTTCAGCCTTACTGCCTAGATGAGCAAGGGCTTTGACAAGAAAAACAGAAAATATGTTTGTAGATGTGGCCTTTTTGTTTTAAGCTCTGTCTTTAATGAATTAATGGATTAATCAGTTTGGGACATTTTAATTTGGGAAAAAAAAGTATTGCTTTTAGGTTTTCATTTCATTTTCTCCATGGAGTGAAATGAGATACAGAGTAGTTTTTGTAACCACATTGAATTAGACGTTGTAAAGGAAACATCAGCTCAACCATAAGTGTAGAGTTACAAATCAAACACAATAAACATCACATTGTCATCAACAAAGAGACATATCATGTCCTTGAACTACATCCCTTGTAATCAGGTGGAACTGCTCGCATGATTTGTAGGCATAGGGTTGTTAGAAACAATAAAATAACATAAAATAACACGGAATGGAAATAGTTACACATTTATTCCCAAGAGATTTATGGCCATTTCAAGAAAGCAGCGGTGCTGATCCGGTTACACGGAGCCTGGCTGGCGGCTAGAGCATGGTTCTGGATGGCTTGGCTCCATTTTTGGTGTCTGTACTGCTGCCATGTTCACCACAGTGCTTTTTGCAGTAGGTTTTTTTGTTTGTTTGTTTGTTTTTAATACCAGGACATCCCAGTATTGATTTTTGGCACCATGCTGCAAATTTGCAGTGTGGTCCACAGTTGTACATTTGCTGTGTGCAGTCTGCAGAGCCACAAACAGGTTTGAGGCACCACAAACTGCATGTGTGCACTAGTCTGGATGTGCCCATGATATTTATTGATCTTGAATTTGTCTGTTCTTCACTAACTCTATTTGGGGCTATGTTTCTGTCTTTGCCATGGATATTTTGTTGTGGGAAAGGAGCATGGCATTCATGTCTCTCTCAGGCTTACAGGACTTCTTGGATTAAATTCTTGGATGAGAAAAACTGCAGAAAGGCATGCATATATTGACATCAGAAAGACTCTTATCTTGTCATGTTCTTTTTCCTGTTCATCATGAGTTATTCAGGCCAATAATGTGCTGTAATTGTTGATGTAATTACTTATTTATCAAAGTTTATATTAATTTGGGGTGCTGCTATTTTTAAATTCTGAAAGGAAATAAAACATTTAAAGGAAACATGGTTGCAGTGGTCATTAGGGCTCTGATTTCTGTATGACGAATACTGCCTTTTTGCTCTGTGAAGAAGAGAGTAGCATATTGTACGGATTAAGACTTGGGTAGAATTGCAGGAAAAACTAATATGGTAAATAGCACATCTTAGGCACAAACAATTTTATACCAAATTGCACAGGCTTATAACATAGGTTTATACTTAAATATACCAATTCACAATCAGGCCTTTGTGCAAATATAGGCATCAAATACCTGCACAAATAAAAGCATCTAGGATATCTCATACAAAGTCTTTTTTTACTCTAGTGTACATACATACTCTAGTAGTACCTCCAGCTGAAAACATCAAAGCACTTTATAATCATAAATCAACTAAGCCTTGTGAGGTCTCTATGAGGCAAATGCAATGTTGCCCACTTTTATGGAGAGGTAAACTTAGACAGCTTGAGGTTTAGTTTTGTATAGTTTACATACTTCTGTTTCTAGACATAGGGAAATGTTGGGAAGCTGGTGCCAACCAATATTTAAACCTATCTTAGGGCTGAAAAAAAGAACTATTATAACCATCTAGTGTGGCAGGCCATAAGGCAGGCCACAGATTTTATCCAGTGATTTCTGCATTCATCCAAGGAGTTGCGTTTAAAATAGAACAGTTCTTTCACATTCAGTTTGAAGTACTCCAAAGAACGTAGAATTCCACCTTCCATTGGTTTTTAAGTACTGTTAGTATAAATAGGTACCTTATTTCCACATAGGATTTTGATGATTTCAATTCCCATGCATGGGATATTGCATTTTTGCCTGCTAGATTAAAGAAGTGAAGGAGTTTGTTTTGCATATCCCATTCTCTAAAAAACTGCTCTCTCTGGCTTTGACATTACAAAGGAGCTTTTCTCCCTAAATGCACACATCAGGGCATATAGGGCATTTCATGCAAAGTCTTTCACAGCATTTCATAGGAATTTATTATTTATTGAGCCTCTAATCCTAATTCATGCTCTTGCAATTGTAATTTTTAACAATGCAGAAGTTACCTGAAGAAGGAAAAACACCTTGCCTGATTGTCAGATTTATCTTTGCACATGTGTTGTCCTGTCATTGACAAGTTTACATTATAGGAATAGTTTCCAAGAACCTAACTCTTCACTAATAACATGCCAGAGACACTGCACACGCTATGTAGTTCTGCACCAACTATGAGTGTCCACTAGGAATAGCAAAGAAAACTGGTAATTTAGCACATTGTAACTTGGTAGCTACAGAGAGAGATGTTTTGGGTCTGGGCTTATGGTATTAATAGAAACAAAAATATGGCAGTGTTCTTAAATTAAAATGGAGTAGCATCTCTGCAATGAACAGAAGAAGAAAAATGTGTTTGAGTTCTTTCTCCTCACTGCTGCCAAACTAGCAATACTGATGACACTGTCCTCTTTTGCTGAAGTATAAGGACTGATTGTGCTCTCTCTCATTCATGTCATTGGAAGCAGAATCAGACTCATATTATTTAAACAGGAGAGCCGTTTGGTATCTCTGTCTCTCTTCTCACTCACTCTTTTACTCCAAGCACCAGGCACTAACATGCAGGAAGCTTTTCCTGATTATTTAATATAAAATAGCTATTTAGCATATCACTTCTCTGGAAGTGAGCTAAGTAAGCTTGAAAAAGAAAAAAACCCACAGGGTAATTGGTATAAACCATTTGCATTGGAAACTGCTGCCCTTGCTCTTCTTACTTCTTAATCTATATATTCTAAATTGGGGAAAGATTACACCATATAGAAAGACTACGGTTACCTACACACTGCTGCTGTGTATATAGAGCTTGAAGTGTTGTGGGTGTTTGAGCACAAATCTGATACATGATTTCAACATTATCTTTTCAGACCTTCAAAATATTTTCCTTGTGCCTGTATTAATCACATCAAACAAATGTAAGAATCAGAAATAGCTAAAGTATTGCAGTGGCTTAATCGATTCAAATCTGAACACAAAGCCCCAGAGATGATAACATCCCATAGGGTTAGGGACTTCAAAACAGCTTTTTATTTTAACTCCACAATTTTACTAGGTTGAATAGTAAATCATAAGCCACCTTTACACATTAGAGGTATTGCCCAATTAACTGGTTAATTGTTTAACTACCTGGAGATCAGCTACACTGCAAAATAGCTATCACACAATAAAAAGCTCCAAACCAGCTATAATATGAACATAGCTAAATCACAGCAAGAGAAAGGGATTTTTGCATATCACTTAGGTTGTGCAGGGACAATTTAGTGGTCTTTTTGTGGCAAGCCCCCCTTGCCACTGATTGGCCAAGGGGCTCTAGTGGCCCTGCCCCTCACCACTGATTGGCTAAGAGGCAAAAACTGAGAACATAATTAAATAGTAAAGTCTATGGAAATATCAAATAAATTACTACATTATTATAAATCTAAGTATTAAATTTAAATCTAAATGTAAATGCATTATGAATATAAATTTATACACAATATCAATTGCAACTAATAATATAATTTATTAATAGGATTTCTACTTTTTCTACAAAAAGTTTAGTAATACTAAATAATGCTAACCTTGTTAGAAATAATTCATATTAGTTGTTAAACACCAGCATGCATCCACCAGTGACTGCAGCTGACACTGACACATTCATATACTGAGATCTCATGTTCTTCATCCCTAAATTGGTTGGAATGGTAAGACAGCACTGCCAAGTTGTAGAGATGTGGAAAATGGTCAGAAAAAGAATCCCCAAACCCAGTCACAGTTAAAGGCATCTGGTACTTTTTAACACAGTTCATGTAAGCAGCACGTTCCTTGTCATGTTCTTTCTGCCATTCAGGGATTGATTTCAGTAGCTGAGGGTCAAAACTCAGAAAAGGCACCTGACTGGGGTAAAAAATACACAAGGATCTAAAAAAAGGAGGCAGACAGTTGTTTCAACTGCAATGGTAGTGACTGATCATACTTGTAGTGTCTGATTGTACTTGTAGTATTGATTCAACTTTACAGCTGTTGCCTGGAACAGTTCTTATCTCTGTTGGTTTTCATGCTGACAGTTTGAAAGTTGTTGCGATGCCATGTCTTCAACCCAACTTATCAAATCAATCAGCTTGTTGTATGGTTGGTGGATCAAAGCCTGCCGACTTTCAAACCATGTTAGAAGCTCCTTGTACACAAATTGCTAGTGGTACTTCATATTCTTTACATGGTAACGAACTGCATTAAATCATAAAGTTTACCTTGTACGTACTGGTTCTGGTGGAAGCGACACAGTCGCATGTACATCCCTGCTTTGATTGGAGATGGACTTCCTGTATTGAAGCTTACGACCTGGGCAACATTTGAACACTTTTTCAAAAGAGGAAACCAAGCTAACCACATCAGGAAAATGTGTGCACCAGATGTCACTTCCTAAAGAAAGGATGTGTGCATTGCAGGTAACATGAATTGCATTGGGCATCATTCCATGGACCACCTCAGAGAAAGCTTTGCACATATACATTGCATTATCAAAAGGAAATGCTGAGATTTTGTTAAATTCTAAGCTGTGCCACGACAGCAAAATTGACGGACACGAGGTGAATGGGCTCTATTTGAAAAACAGGCCGGTCGTGCTCTGTCCATCTCCCAGGTACAAATAAAACGTGCAGAACATAGTTATCTTGGGCATCTGTTGCTTCATCTGCTACAAATCGAGACTGATTGATAGTCTGCCAATGCAGATTTTGTAGACTGAATGTATGAACTCCTGGTAGACAATCTTAGCAAAACTTGTTTGCACATAGGAAAATATTTGGCCTGTGTTTGTTTCAGTAGTCCCTTAATTTAGGGCTATTAATTTTCTCCAGAGGAATGTTGGTGACCATGAATGCCTCCACTAGCATAAACGTAGCTTCTCTTCTTGTCAAACTGCATTCAGCGGTTCTTTTACAGATCAAGAACATAATAACACTTGTTTCTTGCTCTGACCTTCAGCTTCTGCAGCAGCTTTTTTGCCTTATGTATGATTTGGACTCTAAATGCCAATCAATGCTGTTTTTTCCTCAACACACCCAGAGTCACTTGCACAATGAACAAAACAATTTACCACCATCTGCATGCAAGGTTCCTACAGGGAACTGCCTTACGTGATCCTGAGCTGAAATGTATTCAGCTTCCTTGGATTTCTGTTCACTCATTATCTTTCGACTGCAGCACTGCTGCAGCATTGCATTTGACTTCTTAAAAGGTGGTACAAAAAAACCCTTTTGCTTTCCTGACTGACAACTTCACTGAGTCTGTCACTAGCTCAGCCTCTCAGTAGAGCTCTCTCAAACCATGTGCTCTGTGACTGAAGCGATTGCCATGCTTTCTTTGTATTCTGGTAAGCTGTTATTGCTTGGGAGGAGAGGGGGGATTCTGTGCAAAATCATGGGAAATGCCATTTTTCACAGTGATCATGAAAATCACTATTTTCCACAAAAATCTCAAAACTACAATTTAAGTAGATCAAGACCTAACTATAAAGTTAGTTCAAATGTGTACTACCTTTATAGCTGGTTGCTATCAAGTTTCAATTTGTATGTGTAGCAGGGTCTCCCCCATGGCTGGGAGCCCCATCAGCTGACAGGGCTCTCAACCGCAGGGGTGCACCATGCCCAGCATGAAAGCCCAGGCCCTAGGGTTCAAGGCAGCCATGATCCCAAGGGCTCCACCGTATGGGACATCCCTCGGGCCAGAGGATCACCACAGGGGCAATTCCCCCACCCCAGGAGTGGGGGAAACCTCTGGCCCCAGGGGTTTCCCACATCCTCAGGGCAGGAGGAATTGCCCCTGTGGCAATCCTCTTATCCTGGGGGTTTCCTGACCCAGGGATGCATGGGGAGCCCCTGCACCTGGGACCTCTTCATTAGAGTGCGTGGCACTCCCAGTCGTGGGAGCTTGCTTCCCCCTACACCAGCAATAAGGCACGATAGGATCTAGTGCCCAATCCCACAATCATGCCTCTGACCATGCATGTGTGGCATGGCAGGAGGCACAATTGTGTGAATCATGTATTAGATACAATCACACCTTTATCTGTACCAGTAGAGAGGGCCTTAGGTGCAACTATCTGAAAGTACAAATCAGATTCTAATTCTAGAGTCAGTCTCAAGATTTGGCATCCAGATTGACTGTGGTGAAACCACAGAGGTCAGTTTGTGAAAAACATATAATTATGGAAATGCATATGGGATGTGAGGACAAGAAATGGCCGTGAATGTGGGAGTTAGCATAAAGATTTATTTTAGTACTCGAACAATTGATATATCAATATATATCAAATAGCATAACACAATGAAGCAAAGAGAAAACAGATTGGACCAGAAATACTTCAGAAACCTTTTCCCGTATGAGTTGCCTTTACATGAGTTCTATTAACTTAATTTTTTTTACTTAGATTGTAAACAAGATGATCCAACCACAAAATCTGATGTCCCCCCAGCTCTGTGTTATAATACAGGGGAAAGCTTTAAAATTGAATACAAAGATATAAAAAATGTTTTAAAAAAATGCAGGAGTTTGTTAGTGTTTTTCATTTAACTTTGTAAGCCTTGACAAAATTTTACTAGAGCTACTGGAGGGAAAAACTATGGCAGCAAGAAATCAAATTTGAAATGGCTCTTAGATCAGTTGAAACAAGCCTAAGAGAAATCCAGGATCTTAATATTAGTTCTGTAGAGCAAGAACTAGAAAGAGACAAGATATGGGTTAGAGTGGAACCATGTATACATGTTCCACCAACTGTATACCTGCTGTCAATGAAACACAGTCATCAGAATACTTTAAGTGCCCCTAAAATGGTAACATTTGACTTAGAATATTAGCTGATGGATACTGTCATGGGATAAGGCTCCCAGAGACTTTTCTAATACATTTTTCTTTGGCTATCAAGTTATGTATATTTTCTCTACTGCACAGGAAGCTCTGCATCATGGGCAGAAAATTGCAGCCATGGAGAAGTAGCTATTCACTTAATTTAATTCACATGTACAATGCTATTCACTTAATATAAATTTAATTTAGCTTCTTTTCCAATAATGTCTATACTTATTCCCTCCTTCCCAACCCCAAAATCTTGGATTCTACTTTAATGAATTTGTTAAGGGCATATGAAGCTGTGGTATTTTTCAAAGTTATATATCACATTTTCCAAGTACAGTACTTCTAACAGAAGCTCTAAAATATTGCAGGTGGTTTTCTTGTTTATGAAATTCCATGTGTCCATAATAACACATGTGCCGTTATCATGTGAACAGCTGAATCCTTCAATTGCCTACAATTAAAAGTTACGTTCCTGAGAGCTGTAAAGAATTTGTACATCTTTAATGCAATCCATTATGCTTAGAGATGCCCAAAATATACATGGTACTTGTTAAAATCAAGCTGTTAGAACTCCCATCATTCAACTGCAAAAAATCTAAAATACATTATCTTGTGGTATTAGGCTGGGTCAGCTTCAAGTTTTCTCATTAAAGAGATTTTGCGTCCTCCAGATGCATCCTTTGGTATATTAATGATTTATATGATTAGTTATGCCATCTACTATTTGTAAGTGTGGCAGAGACAGAAATTATTTTTGCCACAATGAAATACAAAAACAAGTTCTTTTATTTCATTGGAATGCTGAAATCGAATCTGTCCAGAAGGATTTTCTGGTACTGTAAGAACCAGTTGCAACACCTAGGAGCAATTTTAAGACTAGTGTAAACTGTCTTTAAAGTGCACTAAGTTTGTGAGAGAGAAAAATCTTTCTCTAGGTTTGGAAAATATTGCTTCAGAATGGATTCCACTACTTTCTAATGAACTTCCGTTGCTTCTTTATTGCTATTGACTACTGTTGAGAAGTACCCTTTGATCTTTATTAGTAAAAACATCCAAAAATAAAAGTCAAGGATCTGAAGTTATTGCTGCCATTAAATAAGAATTCTTTCTCTGGATTCTCTCTTTTTCTCATGCTGTCCAAAGTTAACTACAGAAAAATCTCCTCTTGATATTTTTGCTTGATACAGTAAATGGAACTGAGACAGTAGTGGTTCTATTTGATTCATAATATTTGACAATCAGGTTCTGCAGATCATTGCATCTCTGACGTGCATATTTCTTGAAAGATGTGATTGTTATGCAGATGGAACCTTTGATGCAAGTCACAGCCTTTGACTGCAAGGGATATCAAGCAACACAGTCAGTCCAAGACTTGCATCAAACACAAGTAGGCAGCCAATAAAAGAAAAATCTTTCATCTCTAATATTAAGTCAGATGCTGTCTTGGTATACCAAATGAACACTGCAAAGCATTTTTGATCACATGGAAATAATTGCTTACAATATGACACTTTTGACCAGTCCAGTCAGCATCACTAGCAAAAATAATTTGCTTTACTCTACCCACATTCTGCAGTAAATATCTAACCTTTCTATCAGCATACAAGGTATAAAGGGGGAAGGAAGAACATGCCCACAAATACTCTGCCAAGCAGCTTAAAGAGCTACATGATTATGGAAGGAACTATCACAGAAAGGGAAGGGATGAAAGGCAGAACTCACACAAGATGAAAACCAAGATAGGGATAGGCTTCTTTGAAAACCATTACAGAAATACGCATCTTTATTTCCCCTCTTTTTTTTTTTCTTTTCTTCCCTGGATTTAAAAGGGTTTGAATGTGTTGAAGGACTTCCATACTATAAAATAGGGCTGCTGTGTCATCTCCCGTCTTATTTTTTCTCTTTGTTTCTGTATAGGAAGTGTTTTCTTCATTTCCACATTTACATACCCATCTCATGTTAGTGATAAACATTAAAAGATGGACACCTTGATTTTGGACTCATCATATATTTGAGCTCATCCTAAAAGCTTTCATTACTTTAGATTTCCCTTTAACACTTCATTTTCCCTCTTTTTATTCATTAACATACTTTTTGGCTCCAAAATAAGTTTTCAGTACCCAATTTACCAAACTTTCTTAATAATATAATCTTCATTTATTTGCCTAGAAGAGAACGTTTAAAAAAATGGGCATTTAGTGTGGGGTCTGAGAACTTTAATATGTGTCTCTATTATTCTAGCTATTGCACCATACTTTCCCATGTCATGTAATATAGCATTATCAAAGGGACATATGATCCTGGATATGTCATGTGCTTTGGGTCATCTTTGTAGCATTATTATGTATTTTTCTTAATTCTGAAGATTTCAAATGAGATGCAAATCTGTTCAATTCAGTTACTTTTATTTTATCACTTAATTACCTGATAAATTTAGTAGAGTGGAGGCTACCATGGTGCCTATAAAAGCTGCCAAGGATATCTTAGGAACTACATATCCTTTTAGGCATGGATTTTCTTCTACAGATACCAGTACATAAGGATTTCATTATCAGCTCCTGGACTCCCTATTAGAGGTGTGCGTAGCAGGCCCTATTCAATTCAGATTCAGCCAAAATCAGGGACAGTGATTTGATTCGTTGATGTGGATCACTGTCCCTGAATTGATTCAGCTGAATCCGAATCTGAAGATACAATGCTGATTCAGAGAATCAGAGATTTGGCCATAGACACAGCTTTAAAAGTTTTTTCTACATATCTTGAGGTAGCAGGCATGGCTCATGATTGCTGCGATGCTGGGGCGCATGGAGCATCCCCCAGGAGTGCAAGGGGGGCCCTTCACATGCTCAGTGGTGAACCCGGAAGTGGACCAGAAGGACTTCTGGTCCACTTCTGGGTCAGCCGGGGAGTGCACTGGGGGACTCCCCATGCCTCCCCAGCTCAGTGATCAGCTGCAGGGGGACCTCAGGTGCCCCTCCAGGCCCAGGAGGCACCAGTCACCGAGCTGGTGGGAAAATGGGAGGGGGGGCCTGCTTCCCAGTGGACCTGGAAGTGGATCGAAAGGGCTTCTGGTCCACTTCTGTGACTGCTGGTGAGCACACTGGGGAGCCCCCTGTGCTTCTGTAGGACAGTCCATGCACCCCAGCATCACAGCATTTATGAGCTACCTGCTACCTAGAGGTATATAGAAAAAACATTTAAAGCTGTCTCTATGTCTGAATCTTTCCGAATCTCTCCGAATTGATTCGGAGGGTTCCGATTCTATTTGGAGAGATTAAAGGGTCCTCTGATGTGATTCAGATTTGGAGATTCAGCCACTAAATTGGACCAAATCTTCACAAAATTGAAACAGGGACTGAAGCTTCGCACAGCCCTACTTCTTATCCTTACCTTAACTAAGTTATTTTTCTGGTCCTTGAGGGCTGTTTTTCATTCAGTGTTGTTTAAGAACTCAAAACAGAGACTGGGATGCTCTAAATCCCAGCCTCATTGTTCAAATAAACATATGAAGGAGGAATGAATCTATTATACTATAAAATAATCAAAATTTTTGCACCTATTTCTTAATATTTTATGATCAGCCTCAGTGTATCTGAATTCTAATGATCAGTTTCACAGCAGTATGCCTCTATTTTATTAAGGAATCTAAACAATCCCAAATTGTAAATGTGCCCAGTAGAAGTTTTTTTCTTACCCAGAAACTGTCTATCTCGTACAGCTATTTTGGGCTTCTGGGAGCTCACACATGGAACTGAATGTAATCTATTATGAGACATGCTGTTAAAAATAAAATGGTTAAAAATGAGGCTCATTTCTAGCTAGCAAGGAGGGGTTGATTATTGTGGCAGATAAAAATCAGGATGTTAGAGTAAAGGTAAAAAAATAGTATCTTAGATCTACAGGATATAAAGTCAAAATCTGCTAGTTAAAAACATGAAGAGTTTAAAATACCAGCATACTGAATTTACAAACGTACAGGCACTGATGCCGCCTATGAAATGTTTTAAGACATAGGTACATAATTGGTGATATATTTTTATGGCATAAAAGATTAAGTCCTCCTACATAGGCATATTTACCGAGTCATCTTCTCAAATACATGTGATGTAGTATATCCACTCTTATTTACTAACTGCTATTGTTAAGCCTCATGGCATTTTAGGAATGTTTGATGATATAATGATCTGAAATTGATTTCTAAAAGCCAGCTTTCTTATTCTGGTGCCACTGATTATATTAGAACTTCTGTCTCAGTATGTTCAATAGAAAATATAAGAACTAGGTCTGAAAAAAACCACAAAAATAGAATTATTATACTTGGTTCATTTCACTTCATTCACATACTTTTAATTCTTTCAGCCAAATTGTGCTTTTCTCTGCAATCACTATTTCCAGTCTGTAGACTAGATACTATATCACTGCAACCATAGAAGAAAACCCACATTATGCTGTCTCTGCTCCTAAACTCATGTTGCTGACTCTAAAAGAAGTGAATATAGCATATTAAAATAAAAGGGCATGAGATTTTATAACTCAAGTCAGAAATGCAAATAGAAGAGTTTTCTAAGAATTAACAATTGTTAAAGGTCATCCTGTCCTAGTAGGAGTTACTTTACACAGTTGATCATTTAAGAAGGGTATTGCTAAAGTATATGGCCCAACCAGACATAAAGAACAGTTGAAAGAAGTTGAATAAAGAAAATAGCAAAGCTAAAAATGAGCCTCTTTTCATGGGGGAAAAATGAATAGTATCTGTATTAAGATTTCCAGAATAAGGATATACACAAATTGTGGGGCAATTTTTTCACAGGAATAAGTTGCAACATATTCCATTGATGCCAGTGGAATTTCACCTACTTACACTTCATGTGAATTTAGCCTACTTGCAGTATGTAGTACTGTGTGCATAAGCAGTCAATCATGAAATGCATATGTGATTTCATACAGTGATCCATGATGAGTTATTTTTAGACATATCCTGGCTGGTTCTATTGAACTCCCATATATTTGAATCTTTTGTGTGCATGTCGTGAAACTGGAAAGGACAGAAAATAGTGGTTTCAGTACGAAGACCACCTCCAGGTGGTAAAACACCAAAGATTATCTCCCAGGTTTTTTAAATAAATGTCTTTCCCTTTGTCACAGACAAACACATTCATTGCCAAGATGCTGGCTTATTCTCTTAATTTAATAGAGGAAAGATTTTAAAAAACTACCCTGGGAAAGAAAAAAAACTCCCTCACAGTTTTAATAATATTAATGAAGTGTGGGTTGAGCTTTGAAACCTAGGCTAGGGAAAAACATTCAAAAAGCCTGAGCCTGAATTGATTCAATTTTTGCAGGTTAGTCTGACCTGCAAAGTTTGAACCAATTTTGGGGTGGATAGACATTCCCTTTTCATTCTAGAAATGCAGGCACATGCCTGCAGTGGCTCAGGCTAGAAGCTGGAGGGTGCTAGAGCAGCTTTCCCTTGCCTTCCACAGTGCTGAGCTAGGGGGGTGGGGGTGTGGCCGGGCCCCATCAGGATGCTCTGATTAGAGAGGGATTTAAACCCCCACCCTGGACTGCATTGGTCTCAGGCTTCCTCCCACTCCTCACTGTTTAAGGGGCGGGAGTGTTGCCAGACCCCAGCTCCAGGCAGCACTCTGAGGCAAAGCAGGGGTGTGCAGTGCATGCATGTGTTGATGATACTGAGCTTTTCAGTCTCCCTCTCCCTGTCTGCAAATCTGACAGGGCTGTAAACCAGCAGGGGGGCTGATAAAACCACAGTGTTTATCAGCCCATCAGCAAAACAAGGTCTCTCACATTAGTTCAAGCTGTTCTTAAACAGTTTTTCCAAGGAAGGAACAAAGGGCATTACCAGCTGCCCTGCTGATTAGCTCCAAAAATCCCTAAGTAGACATTGTCCTGTCTGCCTTACACAGACACTTCTCAGCATTAGCTAGCATACCACATGCTGGCTACGGTCCCTGCTGTGGGAGGGAAGGAGCAGGAGAATCCCTGCTTGAGCAGGGAGGGAAGCCAGGCAGCCCCTGCTGTGCCTGCAGTCTCCCCTAGAGCTCTGGATAGGGAGGAGAGGGGCAGGGCCAGCCTGCTTTCTGGAGCAGAGAGCACAGCCTAGCTCAGCCCAGTTGAAAAGCATCTGGGATGCTGGGGGACTCTGGTTTAACTTAAACCAGGAAGGGATCTGGGACAGACATTATATAAACTGTTTGACTCAAATCAGTTAAATCTGATACTACATTCAACCAGGTTTATGTTAAACCAGCTTTAGCCATTTTGAAATGGTTTATGTGCCCTGAACTTATGTTCTGTTACAGGTTTAAACCAGTTTACAATCACTTAAACCAGTTCATGTGTAATGTCTATCCTTAGCCCTAGTGTCTGAATCAATGCTTCACTAATAGATAAAACCCATTCCAGCATCTTGAATCAGTTGCTGTGCTGGTGCATCAGGAGTATATGAAGGAAAGTGTAGACTCTCCAAACCTAATGCCTCCTACAGCGAGGCAGAATTGCAGTCTCTATGACCCCCTGACTTCACATGACCATTACCCCAGTAGGGATTGTTGTCAAGAGAAGAGCCTTAGTCTAGTCTATTGGAACTGGCTAGAAGAACTGGTTTGGCTCCCTGAGTAGCATGTACTAATCCTAAAAGGGTAAATATAGCAGTGAATGCACTCTTTCTGCATACTAGAGAGATCTGAGTGTGTGCTGAGCATTGATGTTTATTCCTTATTCAAGGCTGTGTATGCAAGAGAGAATCAGTCTTTTAGATTTCTACTCCCAACATTGGAGACCTAATGAGGAGATCAAGTGGTAAAGAATAAGAGTTATGAAGTAGCTCAACAGCTCATCTACATGAGCTCCCTTCACCTTGAATCCCTCTAAGGTAGAGGGTATCTTCTGAATAAGTCAGTCCCTGGCAAATTCAGGGTAAAGAGAGTTTAGTTTTGACAGAATTTGTTCTGGGAATAAAAAACCAATCTTCTGACCTTTCTGATTATGCATGTGTGGTTGTAGTATTTGCAGAGAGAGAAAACCTTCTCTTTTAAGTTAACAGGATCTGTTTCTTGGTGGTGCCTGTTAGAGGTATTTTAAAAAAATGCTCTAAATGGCTTTTTTTGCCTTAACATTTAAAAATCTGTTTCTTTTTGGAGTCTGTCAAAGATTTTGGTTAAAAAAAAAGAAGATAAAATGAAAGTGTTGATCATCCAGTCAGATTTTTTTAGGCTGTACATGTTAAAACAAATCTGTTCTTTTCCAAGACATTAGTTTTGCTATTAAAGATGTATTGCTCTCTTTAAGCTTGCTGAGGATAGTGCTTTAGAGAATTAAAACATTTTGTCCTCCTCTGTGTGTATGTAAACCCATCTCTATGCTTCATAAATTTGATAATTTGGGATCAAAGGCAGTACTAATCTTACAAATCATCATACACAAATTTGAACAAAATGAATTTTAAAAATAAAATCAATACATTTAAAGTGTGATTGTTCCCTACAGTAACATTAATGGCACCATTACCTACAGAGTGCTTTAGACTTCCTGTGGATGCTATTGTTAACAGGATTTTAAACTTCTATTTAGAACCTCAGACAAACATACCTTTCATAGCTGGAGTCAGCAACATAGGAGGTCGTTTACTAATGCTAAAACTTCTGTCGAAAAATGAAGAAATTAACTTTACAAACCTATATACATTATAAGCTTCCATTTGCAATATATATTTCACTGCATAGAATAAAGAGTTCAAAGATGTATGGGAAGAAGGTAGGGCAGGGTGGTAGCATCCTACAGACTGAGATTCTGAGAGGCATGAACTTAGGTAGGCAACAATCTATTTAATCAGATACCATGAACGTACTGACACAAAAAAGGGAAGGGACAGGGAACATAACGCTTCTTAATGGGGATAGCATTGTCCCCCCCCCCTGTTTCTTCCCCTACCATAAAATAATTTCTTTAATGCCAGTCTATTTATAGCATGTGACAAAATAGGTTGTTGCCTACAAAAGCTTATGTTCAACCAGTTGGTCTCTAAGATGCCACCAGTTGGTCTCTTAAGATGTTACTTCCTGACTAGATTGACATGGCTACCCATGTATATGCTCAGGAAAAATTCACAGCCTATACCTCCTGTCTAAATGAGATAATAGGATCATAGGAAAGTAGGTCTGGAAGGGACTTCATAAGGTCACCTAGGTCCACTCCCTGCTCAAGGCAGTATCAACCTTGACTAAACAATCTCAGTCTATCTAACTTGCTCTTGAAAATTTCCATGGATGGGGATTTCACAGCCTCTGTAGAGAGCTTGTGCCAATGCTTGGCCACCTTCATAGTCAAAAAGTTCTTAATTTCCAATGTAAATGTCCTCTGCTGCCATTTGAGGCCATTGCTCCTAGTTTTGTTCCCTATAGTCGCAGAAAATAATTTATCTCCATCCTCTTTATAATCTCCTTTCAGGCATTTAAAAATTGTTATCAAATCAAGTCCCACCTCTGTCATCTCTTCTCCAGAATAAATAATCCTAGTTCTTTCATCTTTTTCTCATAAGTCATATTGCCCAGGCTTCTAATGATTTTTATTGCTCTCCACTGACCTCTTTCCAATCTGACCACCTCTTTCTTAGAGAGTAGGGCCTAAAACTGGATACAGTACTCCAGGTGAGGTTTCACCAGTGCTAAATAGAGCAGAAAAATCACTTTCCTTGATTTGCAAGAGACACCCTTGTTAATACAACCATGTATACTGTTGGTTTTTCTTACAGTTGGAGACACTATTGGCTGATATTCATGTTATAGTCCAATATAACCCCCAGGTCCTTTTCTGCAGCCATTGGCAATCCTTTGATTCAAGGATGATTTAAGAGTCTAATCCATGAACCACAGGTCCATCTGCAGAAGTTGCAGTACAACTCTGCAGTAATGTAGCCTATCCAATCATTCCCCAGTATTGTAAATAAAAGGATTTTCTGAATACTGTAAATGTATAGTACAGTTTAAGAAATGTTCAGTACTTTCAGGAACAGTTCTAAACTGGAAGCAAATAAATCCTAGCTTGACACCTTGGGATTAGTCATACCTGTAATCACTGGCCCTGCTTGGATTTGCACCCTAGGTTAGTAGGTATTTGTGCTAGAAACCAGTAGCTTTTGCTCCTGAGAACTAGGGTTGTGTTTCTGACCCTAAGGATCAGATTTTCATGGCCTCAATGCCCAAGGCTGGTACTAGATGTTCTAAAAAGTTTGGCACTCAATATGTTGAGCTCTTTTTGTTCCTAAGTGGGAGCTGACAAGTTGAGAAATACCATCCCTAAGTGATTCTCTGGCCTTGTCTGTGCTGCATGGTTGTGGCTCCCCAAAGCTACAGTGGCAGAATCCCTAACATAAATGCAGCATGTGGTGGCAGAAGAAGTTGTTCAGCTGGTTTCGCTATACTACATCCCCAAAGGCAGAATCTCTGCCAGAAGAAGCACTTTCCTGTAAGCACAGCAGTGTCTACCATAGTCAATTCTGTCAAAAATTGGTAAAGTAGACCAAGCCTGTTTTTATCGAGTCAGTAGAGGGCAAGGAGTGCTTTGTTTAATCCCATTTTCCATGTGATAATCTTTTATCTCAGATCATTGTAAAGAAAGATCAAACCATTCTTTCTTTCTCAGGAATGGAATCAATTTATTATTATTCATTATTATGGGTGGGAGGGGTGGAGTTGTTTCTTGCTGTTCTCAGTCTGCCCTCCATTTAAGCTTCTCCGCTAATTTTGCTGAGGATCTTGTAGGTTTAGGATCATAGGAAAGTAGGGGTGGAAGGGCCCTCAAAAGTTAATCTATTCTAGCCCCCATGGGTGAACCCTACTACACTTTCTTGAGTCTGGTTAATTTTGAATTATCTTTAGGAAAACAGCAGGTTCACCCATCATCAGAACTGGGTCCCTGGGCCTGTCCTGCTCCAATATAAAAGGATATAAATGTTTTCCATTTTGGCACAGAGTTCTACTGTGACAGAGAGCTGTGTTGCATGTAGATATAGCACATCAGAACCTCAGCTGGAATCATCAGCAATGATGAAATGAGAAGTCTGACTTTTAAATCAAGCCCATTTGTGTTGAGTGTGTTTTCTTTTCAGCATTCTAATTTTATCACATCATGAATGCTCCAGCTGGAAGCAATGTCTGACAGTTGATTTGAGGAAATTTTATTTTATTTTATTTTTAAACGCAGAACAGAATAATTGTAGGTCTCTCCAGCCAAGGTTCTCATAAAGGTTTTATGGATAATGAAATGCGTTAAATAATTACTTTACTGAACATAGAAGAGATTGTAATGTAGTGCATCCCAGTGCAGGGTGCTTTCTGTGAGTTCCACACTCATGGAATTTCTGCAGATATTTTCATTTCTAAAAAAATATTCAGCTGTTAGAAGATAACTTTCAAATATGAACCATTATCATGGCTGACATTACCAGGTGACATCTGCTGACTTCTTATATAAAATTTTTCATGTTCTTTTTCCTAGTGTGCAAGCACACTTTCAGTTTTGGGGGCTAGGTACAGTCAGTCAAAAAGCCTGAGGCTGAATTGATTCAGCCTTTGCAGGTTAGTCTAACTATACAGATAAAATTGAAACAGAAGTGAATAGACATTTACCTTTAGTACAGGAAATGCAACCACATGCCTGCACTGGCTCAGGCCAGAAGCCACGGGGCACTAGAGCATGGCTTTCTGGTTGTGTTCACTTCCTCTTCCTGCTGCTCCTGAGGTCTCTGGGATTTGTAGTCTGCAATTACAGCAGCACGACTCTGCAGGTTGCTCATCATTTCCTCTTCCTGCTTCCAAGTGCCTCTGGGATTGTAGTCCACAGTTGCAGCCAGCAGTAAGTTTGAGCGGGGTAAGGGGTATCTAACTCCCCACCCTGGCCCCAGCCAGGGTTTGTCTGGGGGTCAGTCTAATTCTTAAGTAGGGAGGTGGTTAGCTGTCCCTGTCCCTCCTCCCCCAGTGTAGACTGTGCTGCATCCCCAGCCGGGCTTGCCCCCTCCCTCCCCCCCCAGCACCCTCTTGTCAGCCATCACTCACTGCTCCAGTTAGGGAGCAGGGGGATGGGGCCGTCCCTGCGCTCTGGAGCAGACAGCACACCCCAGCCCAGGGCTGAAAAGCATACTAGGATGCTGGTGGACTGTGATTTAATTTGAACCAGGAGGCAGTCTGGGTAGGGTGGCCATCACAGAGGACATTCTGGTTTTCCACTACTCTGTCCTTTATTGATACGAAACCCAATGTCTTTATGTCCTCCATTTTTTTCTTCATGAGAAAAATAGAAGACATAAAGGTGTCTAGTTTCGTATCAGTAAAGGACAGAGGACAACTAGACTGTCCTCTATGATGGCCACCCTAGGTCTGGGACAGAAGTTTCATAAACTGGTTTGATCCAAATCAGTTAAGTCTGATACTACATTCAACCAGGTTTAAACCAGTTAACATTCAACCACCTAAACCAGTTTCAGCCTATTTGAAACTGGTTTATGTGGACTGAACTTCTGTTCTGTTACAGGTTTAAACCAGTTTCTGATCACTTAAGCTGGTTTATTTCTAACTTCTGTCCCTAGCATGGAAAAGAGGCTATGGTGATGCTGGCTTTGGATTCTGTGTGGTTCTCTAGAGAGGTAGTAGTCCTTGGAGACAACGCAAAACAAGCAACAAGAGAATTTGCCTTTCTTCAGCTCTGATTCAAGTTGATTCTTGGGGGGTATACTCAGACTTTACATTACTGATTAGGAAACCAATCTGCACAGTCCTGTAAATCTGTTATTTGACAGAGCAATAACAACTGGTCAAGAGAGACACTGATATCTGGGGAAAATGGCAACATCCAAATGGGTGTTAAATGAAAAGCCCATGGGCAACAGCTTGAATATTAATATAATTAGCTAACTCCTAAGTAGACAGAGGTAGTTGGTGTTATTACTCTGAAGTCAGACAGAACGCAGAGCAGGGTGCTCTGTTAGTTCTGTTGATGTAGCGGGAAACTTGTTGCTTTCAAGGATTTCTGGGGAACAGAATGAGGGATTAAAATCCTATGACAAAATTAAAGTCACCTTTAAGCATATCTGTGAGAGGTAGAGAAAATGAAGAAAAATGCCAGGTATAGCACCCAAAGCCTTAACTGCCTGCATCAAGAGCTCAAACCACATGAGTCTGTCCCGAATTTTCACTTTGTTGGGCTGGAATGAGACGAGAACCTTGTTCTTAATTATTATTGTATTTTCAAATACAGACAAGAGGGATTTGAGGGATTTTTTTAAAAATTGGATTTCCTTTTTTTCATATTTAGTGTTTAGTTTGATGGCATTACAAACAGATTTCCCTGACCCCTGCTTCAGGACAATAAAACCGAAACTGGTAAATGGATTCCATTATAAATGAGAGTTTTCACACTTGTGTGTGTTGTTTTCATAGTCATTGATCCACAGTAGAGTCAACTGTGTAATTCAAGGTTACTCCACATTACCTGTGCAGGCCAATTTTTCTCTCTGGGAAAGAAAATTTAAAAAAATCATTTTGTCAGTCATCAACTCAAATAGACTGCAGCTGGCAAGAAGAAAAAATGCACAGGGAAAAGCCATAGTACATTTCATGTGCTCACTGAACTCCACTGTCAGAAGGAAAAATAATGATTATAGTTATAATTAGGGACCTTCTGAAATTTTGTGATTGTTTTTGTGAAAACTGATTTTGGGCAGGCTCTGCAAAAAGTATGGGATCCATGCTTTTGGTTGGCTCCCTGGAAAAAAAAAAAACCAACACAAAAATAAAATACGGGCTCCCTATAGGGAGCCAGCAGTCCTCATAAACACCGAGGCCCAGCCATGCAGTCTGCCAGGAGGGAAGCTGCAGGCACAGCAAGATGGCTGCTGTTTCCAGCCCCTGGGCTATCTGTCATATGGCCTTGACCCTCCACCAATTGGCAGTGAGGGGTGGGGCGGCATGATGGACAGCTCTGGCAGCCAGTCAGCAGCGAGGGATGGGACTGTATGTTGGACAGCCCATGCAGCCAATCACCAATGAGAGGCAGGGCTACTAGGGCCACTTAACCAATCATTGGTTGGGAGGGTGGGGTGCTGTGCTCAGCCTGTGAAAATGGCTGCCAGCCTCAGGCTATGCCAGCAGCCACCTCAAGTTTGGTAGAACCCTACTTATAATTCTATCTGTAATATGCAGAATAGAGCCGTAACACTATAAGAAACTGATACTTTTAATGTATGTTTTTTATTGGTATTTGAGGTCCTGAATGCTTCTGGGAGATTAAATATTACTCTTCAAAAGTATTTTTCATCAGCATGTGATGAAGTTCAGGCTCAGAAAAACTTACACAGCTCTGATTTAGTTAGTCAATAAGGTGCATCTCTACCCTGCCTTCTTCAAAGTTATTTTATTTTCAAAGGTACATATATATATGCCAATAAGCAGGAGGCAGAAAGGAACTGTAGATACCATACTCTCCAGGAACTCCTTGACACAAGGGGACCCTGGTAATATATCTAGCATGCCCTTTGGCTTGGCTCAGAAGTGAGGAAGGGCAAGTGCAGGGCAGATCCAGGATTTGGAAAAAGGGAGTACAGCAAAATCCATCAGCGCTACCCCTCAGAGCATGGCAGGGCAGGGGGGAGTAGGGGCAAGGTGCAGCTGGAGCTCTCTGGTCAGAGGGGTCTAGCAGCGAGAGGGGAGGCTAGGAAGGGAGCAGGGACACGAAAGAGGGACCTGCCCACAGCGGCTGCCACTACTGCTGTCCCTAGTCAAGACAGATACCTGCACAGATGGTACACCTTCCTGCCCCTTCTTCCGGTTAGCCTCCCATACCCATGTTCTCTTCTGAGCAGGAACAGGGGTAGGAAAAGGGTAGTTGTGCACCTTCACTGTCCTAACTGAGCCTGGAACCTTGTCTAGTCACTCCCTGCAGCCCCTGGCAGGAACAGGGCAAAGGCAACTCTTCTCCCCCTCCAGCACTGAGTCAGCTGGGGACAGAGGCAGTGACAGGTGAGCTTGCCATTCCTGCACCTGCTTCCTGCCCAGCCCACTTGGGGGTCCCACATCAGACCAAGGACTCCACCAGTGTCTTGAAAGTCTGACTGCAGCAGCAGCTGTGTTACCTGATAAGGCTTGAGCACCCCACACTGCAGCTGCTGCTGCAATGCAGCAGGTGCAGGTTCTGGCTGCTGCATCTGGGAGATGGTATCCCCATACCCTGCTTGCAGAACTACTCCCCCAGTGGTCTCCCCCCAGGTTCCGAGTTTGGAGTCCCTCCAAAGCTCATGCCCCACTTGCCCCGCTGTAGATATGGTAGCATCCTCCAGTTGAAGCCCACAAACCATGCCCACGACACAGGAGCAGCAGCTGGAGTGTAGGGAGACCAGTTTGTGTCAGATAATACTGTCACTACAGCTCTCAGATTGATGGAGCAATAATCCACCCCCACTCCCACTCCTTTCCAACTGCCACCTACCTCAGTGCC
>NW_005842442.1:1008734-1009359 GCF_000455745.1 Alligator sinensis | reverse complement strand
CCTACACCAGAAGCAGGAGTCAAAGAAGGTTGTGTCCGCACTACTGAATCCCCTTAGATTTGCCTCTGGCCCCACTTGATCCTGCCTCTCCCTTTTCAGGTATCTCTTGGAATGCTCTGAGCTGACAGCCTCTCAGTTAAACTGTGCACAGATTGCAGCTGTCTCTAGACAGTCTATCTCCATGAAGGACTACTAATCAGGGAAGACTACTGCCCCTGCTATTGTCTTGTGGAATCAGAAAAAAAAATAAATGCCTTAAACTTTGATCATTTGAGTTATAAGATGACATAACCGCTTTGGGGAGAATTGCTGGCTCTGTACAGTAAAGAACAGATAAGGGAAAGTGTTTGTTCTTTGTAACTCCTCTGCAACTGCTTCGCTCACCGCAGCCTGGAAGACAGCAAAAAGTATGTACAACTCTGATTTCCAGGTGCAGGCAGGGAGTGTTATTTATCCCTTGTCTCCTCCATATTTCTCATCCTGATAACAGCAAAGAAGTAATGAAGTAATGTTTATAGCTGCTTTTCTAGCTAATTTCACTATATGATCACGTGAGTTGTAAGCGACTATTAAAAAGTATATAAGCCTCCTGATTTTGCTCTTGGGGGGGAACCCCTTCCAATGG
>NW_005842442.1:1000590-1008084 GCF_000455745.1 Alligator sinensis | reverse complement strand
AAGCGACCAAAACGCTGGCTTGCATCTATAGATGCTTCTCAAGCAAATCCCGGGACGTCATTCTCCCCTTGTACTCGGCCTTAGTGAGGCCGCAGCTGGAGTACTGCGTCCAGTTTTGGGCTCCAAAATTCAAAAAGGATGTGGAGAAGCTTGAGAGAGTCCAGAGAAGAGCCACGCGCATGATCAGAGGTCAGGGAAGCAGACCCTACGATGACAGGCTGAGAGCCCTGGGGCTCTTTAGCCTGGAAAAGCGCAGGCTCAGGGGTGATCTGATGGCCACCTATAAGTTTATCAGGGGTGACCACCAGTATCTGGGGGAACATTTGTTCACCAGAGCGCCCCAAGGGATGATGACTAGGTCGAATGGTCATAAACTACTACAAGACCGTTTCCATGCTGGACATAAGGAAGGATTTCTTTACTATCCGAGCCCCCAAGGTCTGGAACAGCCTGCCACCGAAGGTGGTTCAAGCGCCTACATTGAACACCTTCAAGAGCAAACTGGATGCTTATCTTGCTGGGATCCTATGACCCCAGCTGACTTCCTGCCCTTTGGGCGGGGGGCTGGACTGGATGATCTTCCGAGGTCCCTTCCAGCCCTAATGTCTATGAAATCTATGAAAGTGCTTGGGAGATCCATGTCACTTTGGAGTCCCCCCTACAGCTGTAGTTTCTTTTAAATAAAAGCTTCTGCTGACCTGACCCAAAAGTATGCTGCGTGTGTTTCCATGACAGTCTCTTTCTTGAGACCAATAGAGTGATAGTCCTCTCATTTACTGGTTTAAATTAGAAATTACTGCCTCTAGAATCAATGAAATAATGATAATATAAAACAGTATAAGCAACTACCCACATATCATTTCTGTAAGTGCTAGACTTACAGGCAAAGAAGCGAGCTTGTGATCATTCCAACAGGTAGCTTGGCACAGCCCGGTTTCATCCTGAAGATGCATCACATTTAAATGGTATAAAAAATTGCTGACCATGTTTAAATGGAGGAAAGCAAGGTACTTGTCATACATGAGCCACTGTCTCATTGAATCATAGAATTATGGGAAATAAGGATCAGAAGGGACCTGAGGAGGTCATCTCATCCAACCCCCTGCTTAAGGCAGGACCATTCCCAAATATGTAATCCCAGCAAAGGCTTTGTGTAGCCAGGTCTTACAAACCTCCTGGGATGGAGATTCCACAACCTCTCTGGGTAACCTGTTACCTCTACCACTTTCCTAGTGGGAGTTTCTCCTAATATCTAACTTAAACTTCTCTTGTTGCAACATGAACCTGTTGCTCCTTGCTCTGTCACCTGCCATCACTGAAAACAGTTTAGCTCCATCCTCTTTATAACTACCCTTCAGGTAGTTGAAGGCTGCTATTAAATCCCAATTCAGTCTTCTCTTCTTTAGACTAAATAAGCCCAGTTCCCTTGGCCTCTCTTCATAAGTCACATGCCCCAACTCCCTGACCATTTTTGTTGCTCTCTGCTGGACTCTTTCCAACTTGTCTACATCCTTCCTGTAGTCTACATCCTTTCTTGTGTCCCCAAACTGGACACAGTCTAGCCAGTACCAGTGCATGGGATTGTTCTGTCCTAAGTGCAGGACTTTGCATTTGTCTTTATTGAACCTCATGAGATTTTTTTTGGATCCAATCCTTCAATTTGTCAAGGTCTCTCTGAATCCTAGGCCTACCCTCTAGTGTATCTACTACTTTCCCCAGCTTGGTGTCATCTGCAAACTTGCTGAACGTGCACTCCATCCCATCTTCCAGGTCATTGATGAAGATATGGAATGAAACTGGCTCCAGGACTGACTCCTGGGGCACTCCACTTGATACCAGCTGCCAACTAGGCATCAAGCCATTGATTAATACCCATTGAGCCCAATGATCCAGCTAGTTTTCTATCCTAGTTGGTCAGGCATAACTTGCCCTTTGTGAATCCATGCTGACTGTTCCTAATCACCATTTCTTCCTTGAAGTACTTAGAAATGTATTCCGTAAGGACCTGCTTCCATGATTTTTCTAAAGACTGAGATGAGGTTGACTGGTTTGTAGTTCCCTGGATCCTCCTTTTCCCTTAAAGATGGGGACTATATTTGTCCTTTTCCAATCACCTGTGACCTTTCCCAATTGCCACATTTTCAAAGATAATGGCCAGCAGCTCTGCAATCACATCAGCCAACTCCCTCAGCACTCTCAGCTGCATCGCATCTGGCCCCATGGACTTCTGCACATCTAGTTTTTCTAAATAGTTCCTAGCCTGCTCTTTTGTCACCATTAGCTGCTCAATTCCTCCCTAAACGTGCTGCCAGGTGCAGTATGCTGGGATCTAACTTTGCCTTTGAAGACTGGGGTGAAAAAGGCATTGAGTACTTCAGCCTCATAGTTATGATGTCATGATAAATTGTTTAAAAAAATCCTTTATTCCTCTGTAGGCTCCCACTCAGCCTTTCCTGAAATATGCTCTTGGGATTCCTCAAAAAAATAAGAACCTGCCTGTGGAGGGGCTGAGGGAAATGTTTATTAGGCTATCATTTCAAAGAACTAAATGGAAACAAAGTGTTCATCCTGACAGGAATTCTAAGAGAAAAAAAATGTTATTCAGAGCTATCTTACTGTTTTCTACATAATTTGCCTACAGGCAGTTTAAGGAATCCCATCATTTCATTGCTAGACTGACATTTAGAATAAAAAGAAACAAAAACCCCCTAACCAACCTCCTCTTCCCAAATTAAAAACAAACCAAATAAAAACAACTGATATTTTAGGTTTCCTTGCTCATATGGTTCAATTTTTATTAACCTGTGAAAAGCACTCTCATTTCTGGCTCACTAACAGAGCAGCGACAGACAGAAGACGGGACTTGCAAGCAGTTCAACCTCTGGCCTTCCTTGAAAATCTCACCTGCTCTGTGTCAGTCTCCTTTCAGCCTTCAGATAAAAAGCTCTCTTGAAAGCTAACAATATTTATATATTTCAGTGTGTAGTCTCTGTGTTATCTGAGCTTGACATGAGCCAGGAAGAACATTTTTCATTTAAAGATATGAGTCAATTTCTGAAATCCTTTCTAAAGCTAGATCAGCACCCCCTGTAGAGAACCATCATTAGGGAAGACTGCTTATGTGTGGAAGCAGGAAACATCCTGGAGAGAGAGCATTTGGACTGATGTGAAAATCCTGGTATACTGCTAAAAACACAGGCACAGGACACAGGCACCCATCCTTTTCTAGCTCCTATACAGAACTAGCTCCTATACAGAACCTTCATTGCATCCAGTTATTAGGCATCTAAACCAGGCAAAAGGGGAAGGCACTTTTTGGAGGTCATTCTTTCTTCCACGCAGGAAGAAGAAATGCATTGTGCACATATCCTATGGGAAAAAAAACTGGGACTGGTTTTCAACAGACTTCAGTGAAAAGTTTGCACTCTGCATAAAGACTGGCTAAGGAACTCAGTATCTGCACTGAAATGTCAGTGGTCTTTTCTGCTAATTTTAAACCCCGTCCTTAAATTTACAGGCTTTGAGTTCACTCTTTTTAAAAGAGCTTGCTTTATGGTTAGGATTTCTTAAGCTTTGTTGCTGTTAGGTATCAAATCTGATAGCCACAATTTGAACTCTATAACACTTCAACAGAAAGCAGTGAAAAATATGACTACTGACTTCTGAACCACAAAGGATCTTGGGTATAATGTCAACAAATATCCAAAGGTGTTGATCCTTATCTGAAGCTCTTCCTAGTTTTAAGTGAAA
This sequence comes from Alligator sinensis, assembly GCF_000455745.1. Taxonomy (NCBI): domain Eukaryota; kingdom Metazoa; phylum Chordata; order Crocodylia; family Alligatoridae; genus Alligator; species Alligator sinensis. The sequence continues at coordinate 1,004,334 of NW_005842442.1, read as the reverse complement.
AATCCCATCTGAATACTACCTTTCTCAAGATTACTTTCAGAACAACTACTTCTGAATGAAAACAAGAAAGACAGATGACTGAAAAAAATTAAAACTAGATACAAGCTTTAGCTGCACTGAAGTTTTGCAGAGATGCAGGTCAAACTTACATTAAATTATGTCCATTAGCCTGCTTGTAAGTGCTGGATGTTGCATTTAAATAAATGTAATTGGGTTTAAAATAGATACCTTGTACAGCAATGGACTTTAACTACAAAATGCTAAGCATGACCTCAGCACTTACATTTATTTAAGAAGGATCTGAACTACCCTCAAGGGGTAATAACAGGGGTGGGAGGAAAATTATTCAAAGTGAATAAGGTCTATCAAATAAAGATTAATAGCCTAAAACTGAAACCAGGAAAATTTAGTTGAGACATAAGCAAAAACGTTTAGAACAATTAGACAGTGGAATAATCTGCCAAGCGACGTTGCTCAGGCAACAACCCTAGAGGTGTTTAAAAACAGACTAAATAAAACACCTAAGAGAAAACACTAGCATCACTAAAAACTGTTTTATTCCCACTTTGAAGCTATATTTTATGTTGAATTCTCTGCAACCCCTTATTTCTGATTCCATTAGCATCTCCTTGTATGCATGCATGTTGCTGTAGACTGACGGTAATTGATTCAAGTCATGAGATCTATGTTTTTGCCAGGATAGATGTGCTATTTCTTTAAGTCTATAGCAGAAAGCCAAACAAGAATGGGCACTGTGGCAGGTTTCTGGCAAGTAATCAACAAGTGAAACCATGAGAGGGAGAAGGAAACAGAATTTAAAGGCTGCTTTTTGTTTCTTACAAGAACATAGGGCTGGAGTGCACGTCTCAGGTTTGTTCAAAGGGTTTTAACAAAAGCATCCACTTGGGCTACTCTCTTAAATCATGGCTCCAAAGCACCTGATAAAAATCCCACAAGGTGCCATAGGAAAACAGCTAGAGAGGCGAGGATCCCCACCAAGGGCTATTAGAATGGCCAGCAATTTGTTAGGCAAAATATGCTGAGATGATTCTAGCCAGCAGACCATACCTATGCTACAAAGTAAGAAAAAAAAAAATTGTTCCCAACCTGTCCTGAGGGCAAATTCCTTCTGATGATTTGCTTGTCCCTGAGAAAAGGAGAAAAAACAACCAGCCAGGCACACGAGACACTTTTAGTACCACTGGAGCCTACCCCAGCACATACCAGCTAATCTCCAAACTCTAGCCATAACTAATGTCCAGTGATTCAAAGGAACATAACCTCCCATTCTTCTATCCTCTCTCTTCCCCTCAAGTGGGATAATGAAGTTCAGTGAAAAGAAAAAAATCTCCCTCGTCCCAACAGGAGGGAGACCAACAGAAACGCTGATGTATTGGATTTCCAGACCCTTCCTATAAATGCAAGCGGCTTATACAGAGCTCAAGTTTCCTTTCAGTTCCATTCCGGGGATATCAAATAGTTGAAAACACATACCATATGTGCTAATACCTATTCTGTGTTTCAGGGGTGTTGGTTGTGGCTGTGTTGGTCAGAGGAATTAGGCAGACAAGGCTCTTTGGGTAAATATGGTATCTTTTTAGTTGGTCTAATCTTCTAAAGTGATAGCTGATCTAATCTAAAATGATATCCTTTATTAGACCAACTCTCTCTCTGTGAAAACTGCCCTAGCTCAACTAAAAACTTTCTGCCTAATGTATCAGACAATTGCATTAGCATTTTTTTCACAGCTACATTAAAGTAGTGGTTGATGATGGTCCTATGATTAATCAATATGGTAAGGTCCTTCTCTTTCTTTGTTACCTCCACTCTGTGGTGACTGAAGAATTTTTTCAGCTTATAGAAAAAGTTTTGGTATTAGTCCTTAAGATCATAACTTGACACATTATACATTTACATTTAATTCAATTCTCTTACTAGACCCAACAAAGTGATCTGATGCTTCCTGTAGGATAATCTGATACTCTATAGAGGTAATACTTCCCAACTTTTTCATCTGCAAAATTCAAAAGCACACATCTAATTCTTTCATCAAAGTTGCTAACGAAAATATTAAAGAGGCTGGGCCCTCATGAACCCGACTAATGACCACTTTGCTTTAAGAGCTATTCTGTCAGTATAAGACTGCAAAATGTCCCTCATAGTCAGCTCACTGTGCAATTATAATAAGACTTCACATTTTTTCCACTCTAGCTAAAAATTCCCTATGTGGGACAGAATCGAATGCTTTGCTTAAATCAAGATAAATTAGGTCCAGTGCATTGCCCTGATCCAAGAAGTGAGTTATTTTGTTATAAGAGGATAGTAGACTGGTCTGACACTAACTTCCATGGATAAACCATGTTGCATTTTGTCCCATTCTCTGTTTGTTACCACATTCTTGATTATTCCTTCCTTCAATATGTGCTCTGAGCTCTTGCATAGCATTAAAGTCAAACTAATTGCCCTGTTGGTGCTGGGACCTCTTTCCAATTCCATTTTTTAAATATATGCACTTTTAGCTGCTCTCCAATAAATTCTTAAAAAGTAATATTAATAAAGTTACTGGTTCATTGCTGGAAGTGATTCTGACATTTACTAGCATGCTATTTCCTAAAATTAAAAATTAAAAAGGGTGAAGCAAATTCTTCTGTCATTTATCTCTTGTCGGTTCCTTGATGTCAATGGGGTGAGAGAGGAACTGAGCAGAATTTGCCAAATGGATCAGTATGTTTTGTAATCAAACCATATGAGAATGTGAGTTAAGTGATCACAGGACAGTGCAGTCTTATGTTAGGGTCTTGTTACACATTACACTGTGAGCTGCTCAGATGCTGATCAGTGTTAGTGATAGGTTGAGTTTGGAACAGTCACATGTTCAGCCTGGAGGGCAAGAATCTCCCCCTTCCTATTCCAGGCTTTCTCCTGCCCCCTGCTCCTTCGTGTCCCTCTGTTTTCTCTGCCCCCCTCACCACCTGCCCCTTAAGATTTTCTCCCCACTCCCGCTTACTTGTGGCTATCTGCACTGTCTGTTCTGGGGAGCAGGCAGAGAAGGGTTAACCTGCCAATATTGGCTTCTATTTCATCATGGAGAACACATAACATCAGCAGTTTCTCCCTATGCCTGAAGAAGGGTGTTTTTGCCCGAAAGCTTGCAAAGAAAAACTTTTCCAACTATTTAGTTGGTCTAATAAAAGATATTACATTTACCCAAAGAACCTTGCTGCCAATATTTCATGTAGGCATTTTCATAATGAAATGAAGCATTTTGATTTTTCAAGTGAAAATGAATGAATCAGTTGAAACTTTTTTCTAGAGGTGAAACTTTTTTTAGCTTTCTGACTTGCTGATAGTTTTTAAAACACTTTCATCTTTTGTTGGACCTGAAATGAATTTTATTTAGATTTCTCAGAATTGCCAGTGACCTTAAAAACCCGTTATTCACCCAGCTCTTCTCCTCAGCAGGGGGTAGCATTCACTGTTTGCTGTACCTGATAAGGTGTGCTGGCTGGTGTGGAGGACTATCATATCTCTACACTCAATATCTATGCTCTGATGAGTGCAGGGATTGCACTTGTAATTAACTCTTCTGTGTAAGTGCAAGACAAGGAGGATTCTCCTGCTATTGTCCATTGTTCCCTTTTTTAAGTTTCCTCCAATTTTCCACATATACCCTGAATATGTGAAAAGTGATTACTGACATCTATTTACTATGTTTTTAAAGAGACTGCTTTTAGAAATAGTGCT
>NW_005842442.1:993457-1000559 GCF_000455745.1 Alligator sinensis | reverse complement strand
AAGAAATTCAAAAAGCCCGAGCCTGAATTGATTCACTCTTTGCAGGTTAGTCTAAGCTGCACAACTTAAACTGATTACTAACTGGACAGACATTGTCTGTTAAATCAGGAAATGCAGACACATGCATGTAGTGGCTCAAGCCAGAAGCCGAGGGGTGCTAGAGCATGCTTGCCAGCCACTGCTAAAGGGGAGAGAAGAGAGATGCCCTGCAAGGCTCTCACCCCTACCTGCTGGAGTGGAGGGGGTGTGGGCAGGCACCAGCCAGGGCTAGCAGGACACAGGATGCCAGCCACCAGCCTGGGGGCTAGGGGGAGCTGCTGCCAAACTGAGGAGTGGAAATGGGAAAAAGTCCTTTCTCTGAAGAAAGCATGTATTGAACACAGCAATTTGCAAAGCATACAACAGGGAACTACTAAAAATCTTTGCTTAAACTAAGATACAGCCCAGTAAAACACACATACTTAGTCTAACTTAAAAGGTAAAGCAGGAAGACAAGAGAAAGCCTTGTGTAAGTCTCACTAATTGTGAGGGCAGAGTGTCTCCTTACTGCCAGGCATTCAGAAAAGCTTTGTTTAGGTTTTACAGATTGTGATTTATAATGTAAATGTAGCTCTCTGCATTCTTTGGTCTTCAACTTCCCTTAACTCCATCTCCAGCACATATGTGTGATGATTGTTAGGTCTTTGCCAACACTTCCCACCTCATTCTGGTCCTTCAGTTCTTAGTTCTGGACTCACAGGTACAGGTCTTGGATCTGCACATAGGGAACTAGCTTGCCTCTCTCCCCTACTTCGGGACCCCTGTGGAATTAATCTCCCTGGCTGCAGGCAAGCTGGACAGATGGAGGCATTAACTCTGTCTCTGCCTGGCTGCAGGAAAGCCATGGAGGTGCGGCTGGGGCTGGCAAACCCTACCTGCAGTCCACAGGGTTTGCCAGGAGGGGAAGAGAGGCAGGGGACAGAGGGAGGAATTTGCCTCAGGGGCCATGGAAGGCCAGCATCTGGCCATGCCTCAGCCCTGTTCTGGCTAGAGAACAGAGGGGAGGGGAGCAGAGCCCAGCCCAGAGAGCATGCCAGGATGCGGGGAGTCTCTGATTTAACTTAAACCAGCAAGGGGTCTGGGACAGACATTGCCTAAACCAGTTTGAGCCAAATCAGTTAAGTCTGATACTACATTCAACTAGGTTTATCTCAAACTGGTTTTAGCCATTTTTAAGCTGGTTTATGTGCACTGAATGTCTGTTCTGTTACAGGTTTAAATCAGTTTCTGATCACTTGAACCGGTTTATGTGTAATGTCTGTCCCTAGCCCTTGGAGAATGATAATATTTAAGATGACAGTAACAAACACTAGTTGGGAGGCAGGACCTTGGGGCAAAATACTTGTTTGTCTCTGCACAGCCTTGTTAACAGAGAGACCAGAGATTTATTGAAATGGTTCAGCTCAGCTCCTGCATTTGAAGGGTAAATGCATCCAAAGACAAAGAGGACTCTGATAACCACAGGAAACAGAATATTACTCTGTCAGGGAGAGAGGAAGAACAATTTTGGGACCCCTGTGCATCTTGAAGTTAGGCCATAGAGCCATAGGCTCCACTTACCACAGTGTGAAGAGGATTTTTTGTGATTTCAAGATAGGCGAAACAGAAGTACAGTGAGTGGCAGGTGACAACACAAGTATGTGGACCAAATGTTTTTCTGTCCTCTGGGTGTGCGCATGTGTGTATGAGAGAGAGAGAGAGAGAGAGAGAGAGAGAGGAGGAGGGAGGGAGAGATAGAGAGAGAGAGAGCGAGTTCTTTTGGGTTTGGTTGCCTTGGGAGAAGTTTAGCATGTGGTTTCTGAGTGTTCATATAAATAAAAGTAAATTCTTATCTTCCTCCCTCACGTCTTCCAGTTTTGTACTGCACTGTAATTTCAAGCCAAGTGTGTTCCTGCTACTGGGTGAGTGCATGGATGAGGCAGAGCATGGGGAGTTCACATACACAGTCTAAACACAATCGCAGTCTTTGGATTCATGGGTGTAAGGTCTGTGTGCTTAGCATCTCTAGCTGTGCAAACCACTTCACAACATGTAGTGCATTATTCATAGATTCATAGACTGTAAGGCCGGAAGGGACTTCAGAAGATCATTGGGGCCAGCCTCCTGCACCAAGCAGAAAAGATAACTGGGGGTCAGGTGACCCCAGCAAGGTGACTGTCTAGTCTCCTCTTGAAGATTTCTAGGGTGGGGGTGATTGTACCACTTCTGGAGGGAGCTTATTCCACAGTCTGGACAACCTGACTCAGGGTGGCAAGTGCTGACTGCCTGCAGGCACTGCCAGCAGTGTCAGCAGTGCCTTTTCACACGGGGTGCACTGCAATGCTCAGGGAGTGCATGTGTACCCATGTGCACCCTCTACGTGTCGCCAGTGCACCAGAGTGCCATGAGTTGTGGAAGTTTCACCAGGGTTTCTGCAATGACTTCGGCCAGCTCCTTCAGCACTCTTGGATGAAGATCACCTGGTCCCTCTGACTTATATACATTTAATTTTTTTAATTGGTCATTCTATGGCAATAGTAAGAAGGCAATTATTCCTACCATGCTCATCCTCTACTCTACCTGGTGTGGGTTTCCCCTTGGTCCGGTGAAAGACCAAGGCGAAGTAGTCATTCAGGAGTTCAGCTTTCTCCTGGGTACCAGCTCTCCTGAGTTGTTGAGCAATGGCCCCACACTTCCATTTGTTTTCTTCCTGTTCCCTATGTACCTAAAGAAGTACATGAAGATGTACCTAAAGAAGTTAACCTGTTCCTGATCTAAGTTAGTTTATCTTCTCAGGTGAACTAACTTAGATCAGGCCCACCATTTTGGTCTAATTTAAACAGTCCAAATGTCTGCACAGATGGGCATTTAGATTGACCTAACCCTAGGTAGGTTGATGTAAGTGTAACATCTGCATGTACTCTTAGGCATCACTTTTTATTAATTTTTTTGTATCAACAGAGGGTGGGTACCTGTGAAAAAGAAGACAATCAAAAGGTAGCTTCGCTTTTCATAATAGTATGACTGCAGCAGCCCTGCCATGGGGGTTTCTGGCATAACTTAACATTTATCTACATTGCCAGTGTCACTGCTAGCCTAATGGTTTATTTGTCTGGTTAGCAAACACCATAGAAACAGATTAACTGAATAGCATGGAGTGCACTGCTTCATCAAAAGAATATGAAATTAATTGGAAGTATAAACATCAAGTGTGTTTCATGTAAATCCTGTCATGCAACCAGCATGTAAGACACGCTTCTTAGTATATTTAACTGGCTGGGGTTTGAGTCTGCGAGATGAGGAGGAAGAAACAAAACAGAAGAGAAAAATGGAAAAAAATAGAGAAAGATCTCCTCTCCTCTATTTTTTTCCTTGCTCTTTCTAGAGACATACCTTTTGTCTTTAGAAATCACATGTGCACACATATGCTCCTTTCCAAATTGCCACTGTGTTCCTTCAGCAGAGCATACTACGTTCACTTAAGCAGAGTTGTACTTTACCACAGGCACTAACTTAAGTAAACAGCTGAAATGAGTTCCTCTGTCACTCTTGGCCAGAAGCAGTGCTAGCAGATATGCAGCTTCTCCAACAGGCAAGGTGAAAGTTTCTATCAATGTGGCCAGATATGTTTGCTAAAAGAAGGGAATGGTACCTCCTGTCTAAAGTCTCCCAAACTGCTAATATCATGACTTAATTCTCATCTGATTTATTTCTCCAAATTTCACTGTACTTTCATCTTCTAAATAGAACAATGAAGTGCTTAGTCTTCTATGACAGCAGGACTGGGTTGCAGTCTCGTAGGGATGCCAATAACATCATGCTATATCTCTTCCATACTCTTGCTGTAAATCTGCTGTTTTGTAAAAGATGCTTTACTTATCTGTACATTCAATGATGAAGAAAATTATGTTCAAACTGAAACCATGGGAAAAAATGAAGAAAGATGATATAGGACAGAGCACCTCTTGCCTTTTATGCTTCACAGTGCCAACTGTAATGGCAATGGAGTCCATCCACTATTTCTACAACTAGTACTAGAAAGATGTACATAAAGTCACAGATGACAGATGCCAAGTTGCGCACCCTAGTTTTAGACAGTACTTATAAGACTATATTTATCTTTGTTGCTCTGTACCATTATTTGCAAATTATTTATGAAATTCCCAGAGGGGAATACTTAATGTTGATGTAAACCATGCCAAAATTTCAGGAGCAGAAGAGAAATTAGTTCTCTGGCTGGGAAGTTAATGAGCATGGGGGAAAAGAAAAATGATCCTATGGTGCAGACACTGAAGCTGGATATGGGAGCTCTGGTTCTACTCTAGGCTTCTCCACAGATTAGCTGTGTGATCTTGAGCAAGGCACATGAAACCATATTTTCAAAAGTGTTTTGTACCCACACTGGAGTCAAATTTTCTGTCAAGCTCACTTCCCATTAACACATTTAAATGAAGAGGGTAGATTTGCAAAGGATCCGTCTAGTCCAGTTGTTTTCAATGGTAGGTGCTGTCCCCAATGATAAACATAAAGCCATTTTGAAAAATCCTGTCCTTATTTTCTCTGTGCATCAGCTCCCCACCTTGAAAATGGACAGAGCAGTACTTCTCTACATCATCTGGGTGTTGTGAGTATAAATTCATTCATCCATGTTAAGTTCTTACATATACTCTGGTGATAGGGGGCTATAGAAAAGTCTAACTAAAATGAATAATCATCACAAAGAAGAAAAAACAGAGGTTTGTTTTTTCTTTTTTTAAGTAAGGTGCATTCCTCTGATTTCACCTACAAAGCATAGGCTATAGATAGTCTGAAGTCAGACACAAGGCAGGACAGTTGGCACCTTTTAAGCTTACTATAAGGTGAATGTGTTAGTCTATAAGGTGCTACCCTACTCTGCTTTCTGCCTTCACTTACAAATCAGTTACTGGATACACATCCTCTTTATAATGGACTTCCAAAGGACACTACTTTCATCATTTGGAAGGCAAGAGTGACAGGAGTTGTTTGTGGAGTTGCTATTATTTATTTAATATCAGAGCTTCTTCCCTGTGCATAGATGCATGCACACAGATGCACTTATGAAATACTGATGTTTTATAGCTCTTGACTGCCTTACATTCTTCAATATTCCCATTTTAGACTTCTTGTAGAACATATTTTCTGACATACAAGTAGATATGCTTCTCTCTTGCTGTAATTGGCAGCCCCTGGGATCTTTTTATGAATGAGATATTGTCATCTGAGGCTGAATTTAGAAAGCAAAATGTTAACTGAGCTATGAAGCTCATCGTTGCTGCCGTAAAACTTGTTCATATTTTCTTGTGAACTCCTCAAATGAGGTGAATATAATTTGCTCAGTCTCTGATTTATATACAAGAATAAAATCTCTCTAATTTAAAAGGTAAAAGTGCTTGTGGAGGTTTCAAGAATACATCTTTAATGACAATTATAGCTAAACAGTCCCTGCCCCAAGATACAAATAAAATTGTCAAGAGAAGAGCACATTAACCAAATGTTTGCAGGTTTGTTTTTAAATTGGAATTGCGGGTTAGTCACTAAATACTGAAATATGAAAACAGCCTACTCCGCCTGAGTTATGTGCTGTTCATTGTCAATAGGTTAAACTTGGTAATTAGCTAAGCATGCAGCTACATCCTACCTGAATTTGGTTTCAATGTTACCCTTCCCCCATACCTGGTGGTGATAAACAATGTCAGTTCACATGGTTCACTGCAAGGCCATTTATATTGCTCTTGGGATTGGTGGATATTTTTAACCATGCTTAAAATGCTAAGAGCTGTTGGCTACTGCCAAGAAAAGTAAGCAAAGAATACTGTCACTGTAGGTTTATATAGTCTACTGCTGCTTAGAGAACAGTCACAAGTTATGTGCTGATTGACATGGCCCCCACTGCTATTTTTGACAACTCTCAGGAGGGTTGCCATGGAGTTCAGATCACTTGCATTAAGAAGGGCCAGAGACTGGAACTCATTGTTCAAAAGCATGTTTTGTACTTAATCGCAACCTCTAGGCTATCCAGAACAACTCACACATTAGAGAAAACCACCAAACAAGAGAGAAAACATCAATTTGTGTTGTCATTTTGTGTGACTGGCACACAATGTAGTCATAAAACTACAAAAAGGTAATGGCATTAATAATGATCAAGCTTCTCTGATGCAAGGGAGGTGAAGTATAGGAGGTCCCTTTCCCACCTTTTTGAGACAGATGCTGTTCTTACGCAGCCCATCCTATTGAGCCCCTCAGTGTTTCTCCCATGCAATCCTGGTCAACAGGATTTATGCAGTAGGAGAAAAATTGCCATTGTCCTTGCTCTCAACAACAGAATTCGGCCCTAAAAGGAGAATTAAAGGAAGAGGTGATGTTTCACTGCTTTGAAGGGTGCTGATATGATTTATGTAGCAGAGACAGATTGCACATCAGACAAGGGGACATAATAGAATAAGCAGAGCTTCCATTTCAAGCTTTATGACCAGACTTAGATCAAATGGAAATGATAACAAATGTTTCCAGTTTGGGTACATGAGATTTCATTGAAAAAAATGACCTGTAACACTGCACTCTCAATGTTATGCAGAGATTCAGTGTTAAAAGAACAAATCAAGGGTATCAGGGATTTTATAGTTGTTATTTTGTATTTGAAATAAATAGAACTGGGCAAATCGTCTGGACACAAAACTGAGACTCTCAGCCATACCTGAATCCCACCATTTTGACTGACAAGCTTTTGCCCCTCATTGAGAATGTACAAACACCATATAGACACAGTTGGCTTTTAAATAGCCATGTTTACCAATTATGTCTAAACATGCAAAGCCTAGCTATATATATATATATATATATACTCCTGTCCTGTTAACTATTTAAACAAAGTTACATTCTGAAAAGATAAAATATCTAGAAAGGGAAGCAATAGATAATGATTTCAGTAGCAAGAACCACTATATTCAAATAATATTATAGTATTTTTATGCATTGATGAACTGAATGGAATAACTCCCTCTCTGACCCTCTGAGTTTCTCATTCTGTTTTTAACAACTGAACAATAAACATATAACTTTT
>NW_005842442.1:971422-993426 GCF_000455745.1 Alligator sinensis | reverse complement strand
GCTGTAATCCAGATAGAAGAGTGAAAGCACCAAAATGGTTGTATAGGGAATACTGTTTTCATGGTATTTTTCTGGGTATGATCAAAAGTGTTTAGAATTTGCTCATGATAGCCTGATCTCATGAGAGTCCAGTCCATGTTCCAGACTTTTAAGAGCTTTTGCAGTTCTAATATGCTTTTGATAAACATCTAAGCCAAACATCCATAGACCAGTGAACAGGTTAAAAAAACCCAAACGTGATTATTTTGTGTGTTTTATTACTTTCCAATATGACAACTCATGAACTTCTAATATGTCAGCTGGTTTCAGCCCTCACAAGAACCCTCTCAGAACCAATATGCTATACAATCAGTGATCCAAACTATGTTGGAAACATAAACCTATACTGAGCATGAGGTTAGACTAGCTGACCTCCTGAGGTCCCTTCCAACCCAAATTTTCTATGATTCTACGAAGTAGCTTACGTTGTTAGGTCAACATGAATTGTTGCACTGGTGCCTTTTAATGGATCTACCTTATGTAAGTTTATAACCAGCCAAATTATACTTATAAGAGCCTGTTATTTAGAGTCATAATTATATCTTTCTATAGTGACCCTTGAAATCAAAAACTGGCTCAAGGTTTATAAAGTCTCCCACTTACATAAAAGATGAAGCACAAACTAATCACAAATAGCTATAAACTTGCCCCTTGGCAAATTTCAAAGGCTTCCAGAAAGCTTATGAAACTGTCTGCTCTCTTTATTTTCAATACAACCTTACAGGTTCCAGGCATCCCATTTTAGTAGTTTATTATTCCTGTCCTACCTTTCTTCTTACTTTCGCAAAGCCTGTTCTAAAGTCCATTGAGGTCAAAAGGGAAGATTGCCATCAATTTTAAAGAGTTTTGATCAGCCTTTGTCATTAAAATATTTAAGGAGAGAAAAAATGGTTCAGATCCAAACCAGAACAATCAGCACAGACCATGGAAATTAAAAATCCCAAACATACGCAGTGAATAATGCCTCTGGTGCTACCACCCTAACTTGGCACCTTGTCTCAATCTGGCTAAAAACAGGAAATCCTCCCCAAGCTCAAAAGCTCATTTAGGAAATGTCAGGAGAAGAATTAAAAAAAAAAATACTGTCCTTTGCTGATTTCCTGTGGAAGAGATTGAGTGATTCACAGACAAAAATTCAAATGTTAGATTTTTTTAAGGTTCTCAATCTATATGTGAGCTGCAACTCCAAATCTATTGTGTTTGATTCCTCAGTAGTGAGAAGAAGCCAGAGGAAGCTCAGGGCACTGAAATCTATTTCTTGGGTTGGAACTTTCCTTGTTTCTTATCTGTTCTGTACTGGCCAAAGGGCACTAAAAAGCAACATTTCCCTTGGATCCTAATGAAATTTTCCTGCTAAAAAACATCTGTGAACTGTTCCACTGTCCCCATCAAAGCTCCCAGGGCAGGCGTGTGATTGGAAAAATTGTTGTCACCATTGCCAACCAGCATAATGTACAGCTTTCCTGAATACACTTAATTTTTACCAAGGCCAGGGACCAGCACAAAATGTAGGAGCTATAAGGATTGATTGTAGGTTGTTTTGCCCCCTTATTTTCTTGAGCTGTATAATCAAGACAGCTGAGAATTTTGTTGACTTGTAGTTTTTGGAGATTAGAAATAATCCAGACTTGAATCAAACTTTCTTGATTCTTGGAATGGGCAAGGGTTTTGAAGGAAGGAGAGTTTCTACTATCTCATTCTTTTTTCAAGTCACTGTTCTAAATACCACTTTATCTTAATTGCTACAAAAAACCTGCCTGGTTAGGCAGTTAGTTGAAGAGCTGTGGTAACTGCTTCTAACTCCCCAGAAGTGTACGTGCTGGGTATGTATAGACATTTGGGGAAGTTAGGGGAAGGTTAGAGTGAGTTAAAAATGACCGCCCAATCCAAGGTAAATTGGGATAGGGTGGGGCTTGAGGACATTGTGGAGGCAAGTGACACCTACAAAGAGGAGCTGGGGGGCTGACAGGGTCTGCAGTGGAGAAGTTGGAGGGATCAGAGGAGAAAGCAGGGTCCCTGGGATGGCTTGAGAGGATAGCGGGGTGGATAAGAAAGGTCTGCAGGGGGGTTGGTGGGATCAGGAAGGCTAGACGACTCTTCAGGTGGGTTGGGGAAGTGGGGGGCGGGGTTCTGGGGTCAGACAGGCTCTCCAATCCTGTTATTTTCCCCCCACAAACCACCTCAGTGCCCCACCATACTGCCAAATTTCCCCATATCCTATAAACTGCTTCCAAAGCCAATTTCACCAGTGTTCACCACTCCTGGGAGCCTGATGGGAGTAAATTGGGGGGATTGGTAGGCAGGTTGAGGGAGGGTTGGTTGCTCAAAGGAAGTTGGCAGGATGGGGGGGGGTGCTCTCCCCCCCTTCCCCATTCAGGGACTATTTTTAGCCTCCACACCCCCATATGAACAACCAGCCCCTGATCCTGGCTTCCCCTCTCCACACCCTGACTTACTGCCATCAGCTCCTGGCTCTGGTAAATGCTGGTAAAACCAGCCCAAGGAGAGGCTTCTGTAATGGGAGGTTTGGTGGACTTGGGGTAGGGGAGCTAGCTGGTCCACAGTGGGGTTGTCTGTCAGGGCAGGGGGTAGGAAAAGTGCAGCCCTGGGGCTGGGGCAAATGGTTGTGCTTTCCTTGCCTCAGGGCTGCATTGGGAACTGTATGGAAGTTCAGTTAGATTGGTTTTGCTGGACCTGATCTAAATTAGACTACCTCCAAAGTATACTTAAATTAGATTGGGTCAGATATTTTTAGATTTATGTATTCTTTCTTAATTTCTGTACAGTTCACACACAGATCCACCTAACTAAGGTTAAAGCTATCAAATTTAGTTTGTACCTGGGCAAAAAAAGTTAGATTATGTAGCCATTTTCAACATTATCTAACCTCCCCCTAACCTCCCTGAATATCTGTACCTAGCCATTACTATCCTGTTGTCCCCATCATCAAGACAAAGCTGCTCGCTGGTCTTATGTCTCTATTATGTCTCATCTTTCATATAGTAAGTACCTTGGGACCATGATCAATTGCCATTTATCATATGTTTCCTGAGTATGTGGGTCAATGAGGTCCTGACCTATTTGGCCTTTAGGTACAATCCCACCTCAAGGGTTAAATAATATTAATTTTATAGGAATGGGATTATATTAAATGTACAGCTACATTTTTACAGACTTTCTGAATTTCAAGGTTCACTGTTATTTCTTTGCTATAAAACCTCATTAATTTTATTTTTTTCTCTGAGTTATATCCTCAAAATTACACAAATATACAAAAGTGCAATGAATAATAACAACAACGATAACAAGAACAAGTTTCTTTTAAATGTGCTATGCCATCTGTACAATAGCTTGGTGAGCACTTCCATACTCTAGGCTACAAATGTTAAGGATCAGAATTTGCTACTGCTGTCCCTTAGCTTTCAAATTTTCCTAATAAAGGTAATATACCCCCTATTGGGTATGGGGCTGCTCAGTGTGACTCTACTCCTAGTCCTAGTTTATATGGCCTTATTGATTTTCTATTACAAAGTGTAAATGCCATGAACTAACACATATTTCCCCACTAAAGACTCTAATCCTGCAGTCCTTATTGAACCCTGAATCATTTGTAGCCAATATGGCAGTTCATCAATGCATTACCATCAGCTGCAGGGGAAATGTTGGTCACATAAACATATTCTGGCAAAGAAAACTCTTCCAACTCAGCAGCTCAGCCACAAGGTAACCTTTAGCAGGATATCACTGCATCATAATCTCTTCCTGAACATGCCAGGTATGTTTTTAACACAGAGAGAGAAACTGTGAAAGGTAGAGACTAGAATGGAAACAGTCCCAGCAATCTAAATATACATTTAGATGTTGTTTGTTCTTGGACTCAATACTTTAAAATTGATTTCCTATGTGTGATAGGTCATGACAGAAAGCTGTTTATTGAGCTCATCAGTAAAAAAACCAAAATGACACTACAAACCGTACACTTAAGTAGTTCATTGTATTCATTTTACTTTAGTCACCAGCACACTGGTAATGGTCTTACAATGGTGACTGCAATGCATAAGGTGTATTCTCTTGACACCAACCTCATATTTAATTTTGCTGCAGGGTTTTAACAATATTACAAAGCCTTATTTAGCTTGCAGTCCTAGCACAAGCAGTCTCAACGGAGATGCAGATCCATGTAGCTGGTTGTCTGCTTGCTTGAGATGCACAGTTCCCCCTAGATGCATACAATTTTACCCCAAACTGTTCTGGCTTAATTGCTCCATAGCCTCATCTGTAATACCATATGTAAACCCTAAAGGTTTCATGAATTTCATCTGAAAACACAGCAATTACCTTGATTACTACTGCCTATTCTAGTAAAAAAGAATGTTAATCATATACATGTGCTGAATATACAGATCAAGAGTTGTGACAGGAGAAGAAATTGATCATTTGTATTGCTTCCATTTGCCACTTGAGATCCTTCCCATATTTTTTTCTCTCTCTCTCTCTCCTTTGCTCAGAAAACGGACTGATGACTTCCAAATATAGTCTTCTGTGACACGTCACATCAGCAGAAGATGTGTAAAGGGAGCCTGGCAACCTAACTCAATCTCATGAGTGCACCTAGAAATCTCTTAAGTATTTCATTTATGAAGTCTACCTAGAAAGAATCAGGTTTCACTTTAAAGAATAGAAAGTTTAGTAGGAGGGTCTACTCATTGTGAAATAATAGGTGTGGTTTGCTGTAGGGGTGGAATGAGTTCCTGTAACTGGAACATAAGAAATAAGCTTGTGAATCTGTGTCTTGGAAAAGAAATAGGGCATCTATAAGGAATTAGGAAATTCAGCCCAAAGTGGCTAGAAACTGTTTATTTGGTGTCTGTTTATTTGAGAGTTCTGTTGAGAGGGGGGAGAGGCTCTGGGGAAAGGTGCATGTCTTGCTACTTTGAAAGAAGAATGGAACTGAAGAAAAATCTATAGGAGAAAGCAAATGTAGTATTTGGGACTAGGCTTAGATATGACAGCTTGGAATTCATGACACTTATTCAGAAAGGACTGAAACTATATGAGCTGCCTGAAGGCCAAGTCATGAAAGTGCAGGGCTGGTGTGCTTGCTAGCAACCTTCATCCTCTGCTGTGTTATGTCCAGTCAGGAAGAGAAATACTGCACTTCTACAGCATCCTTCTGCCCAACAAACCATAACATAATTGTTTTCCAGATTGCCTAGAGAATCACTGGACCTGGCTTATACTGCGGTACAATGTCCGCAGCCTAATAATGAAAAACAGACATCACAATTTCTCATGCACTTTTCTTAGCTCTAGAAGTTTTCTCTCTCAGGATTGTAGGCTCATACTTGTCTAGTTCAATCAAGGTAGAAAGATAGCATGTCAAAAATGGGAAAACCACAAAATATAAACACGATGGGGTCCTATTCTTGCAGGTCCACTTTACTCTGGAATGTCAATCAAGTTGTATTTCAGGAGTCATGATGATGCATGAAGTGAGTTGCTGTTTATATATGTTATCTCAGGAGGACTGTGCAACCAATTACTAAAGAATAACAAGGTGTCAGTGCTCGTTGTCAGCCCAAGGAAAAAAATAAGTGTTGCTCCTGAGTATCGCCAAATAGTTACTAAAGGATGCCTTTGTTGTCCTCCATCCACTGACGGAGTGGGGATTGTACATATAACATACTCAGACCGTGTAGCAGGTTCAGTACACTGAAGTACCACTCTATTTTACTGACTGTATAATTACTTCCAGCCAAAGAAAATTCTCCTATAGTTGTAACAGTAGTAACCTCAGAAAATGAGTCAGAGGGGTGGGGAGAAAAATAAAAGCAATGATACTTATTCAAGCACTGAGATAACGTAATAACAATGAATGAGCTTTCAGTAATCAAGCACTACTGCTTGATTATTCTCACCCTATAAATACGTAGCTGCAAGATGATTTCCTAGCTAACAAACAGGTAATCAAACACCTGTGTGCCATGTAATCACACACACATGCAGCTAATGAGCCATCTGCAGAATAGTTCTGGTGGCACTGACCACCTGTTTATCAAAACACTTTCCTTAAATCCCATGTAACATCCTTGAAGAACTCTGAGTATATACTTGTGTGTCTAGCAGTGTTTGTCTTAAATTTCTGTGACATTTATCACCAGTCTTCTTCTTATAGTGCAACTGATATCTGAATTGCTGTTGTGAAATATGTTTTAAGGGCCAAACTTTTAAGAAGTTTCCCCAAGAGCCATTAACCTACAATGCACCTGATGTTGCATGCATTGTTACCACAACTAGTCTGACAAATTCTTCTTTCTAGTTACAAAGTTAACCAGTACTCTTTGGGTTCATTTACCTCTTAAGTATACATGCTTATAATTCAGCATGAGTAATAGACAAATGCTGTATATATATTTGACATTTTTAAATCTTGGTGTATCAGATAAAGAGTCTTTTTGGCCCTATGTGAGTTGTAGCATATGTCATTACAGTGTAGTAATATGTAATTATTTCTCCATCCTGATAAAAACAACCAATACCACCTTTGGTAATGACCTATGGTAGCACCATGCTGCAGGACTTCGGTTCCCTTTACAAAAGTGCAGTGGAAGGCATTTTATAGCATAACACCACGTGACCTGTATAAATGGATACACTATCAGGTTAGATAAACACCTCAAACAGTCTGTCATAAAACACCTATGCTACAAATCCAAAATACAAACAAGAACGTTGTCTAATCTGGGATTATTAAATACTGAATTTTATAGTTTGGCTCTATATAGAAAATATATAAACAGTGGTAAGAAGAGACAAAGAAATACTGAATACTATTTATAATTACTTCTTTCAAGGACAATATATGTTGGAGCCTAAACACGCTGTCAATGTACCTTTTTAGATTAGGTTAGAAGAATGATCCAATGGAGAGAACAGCTGTATAGGTACAAAACATAGCTCTTTTTGTAATATTTTGGTGGGTGTTTTCTTTGTTGTTCTAATATTTTATGACAGGTAATTAAGATATCTCTAGACTCACAGTGCTTCCTCACTAGGCTGCTATTCCCAATTTCTCAATATGTTAATCATCATATCATCATTAAACCTTTCCTGACAATTGTGTTTTCTTCCATTCCTTTTGCAATTTGTACTCTAAGAGCTTTCATTATTTCATCTCCCACTGCTGGGACCTTAGTATTTATAAATGATGTTGGCTGCCCTACAAATTTCAGTCTTCTAACTTCATTCTGAATCAATTCTGATTTTTAAGTTTGGAATCATGCAATTTAATTTCAGCAAGGTTATTACTGTTATTATACTTGGCTTTAGTTCCTCTTGTTGGCTTTCTAAAGGAAAAAAAAATACAAACCAATCAGATGCTTTAGCATTCTAAATTTATCAGATTATTTTTTTAATTGTGTGCTCTCTTTAGAACATATTTTGCATAATCCCAATATTATGAATATTTTCAATTAACCTGCATTTTTCAAATGTTTTTGGACAGATCTTGTACTTCTGTAGAGTAATCCCATTAAAAGCAGTTTGCTAGTCCAAAAACATACATCTAAGGTACAGGGATGCTAATCTCTCATCCACAATTTTGATCTTTTATAAAGGATCATAATGTCCTTTAGAGACTAGGAGGCAAAGGTAAGCTGGTGAGGCATACTACCTAGCTTAGCAATAAAACAAATCTTTGACCAGGTGAATTTTTCCCTCAAATATTTTGGCTCAGAAGCTCAATCTAGGAGTGAATGAGAGCTGAGGACAGGGCTGAGGCTGTACAGCTGTATGTTCCACCATAGGTTCATTAGGTACTAATGGAAAGCAGAGCATTGCTACAGCAAAATGTGCTTGGCCCTTTTTTCTGTTGACTTCCAGTGTAAGGGCAGAGTGAAGTCAGTGGTACAGGAGCTATGTATACTTGGTTGCAGCTGAGTTTATGCCCTCTCCCATGCTGCCCAGATCTGCTTTCCTTTCAACTATTTGGGGTTGCTTAGTTCTTTGTCCTTAATCATCTGCATGGACAGGTTATATCAAAAGGAACAAAAGATTTTTGCATAACTGTAAGATAAAGCAGAAAAAGCCTAGGTAAAGCAATAACTCAGCCCACTAACATCTGCTGCTGAGCAGTGCAGTAGGCCCTTCATACCCATGTCTCTTCATCTGAGAGATGAAGAAGCAATTAGATCTTCATTGTTACCAAGCCTTGAACCTCCAGGCCTTCTGTCAATCTCTTTTTCGCTGACAGCAGCTGCATCTGCATTGGAGGGTACAGCTATACAATCAAATATTTTTCTAGTGTGGATGGGACTATAATGTATAGTCAGGCTCAGAAATACAGTACCTCAATTTAAATCAGAGCTGATGAACTAAGCATAGTTGCCAACTTTTTAATTTTTGCTAGGGTGGGGCCTAAGACAATTCCCTTCCACCTACCCCAGTGGCACTGCCAGAGCAGAGCCCAACAGAGCCTGCACCACCACTCCCACTGCTGCTGGGTGGGTAGACAACACCTTGCCATGGTGACATGGCAGAAACAGGGCTCCTGGGGCAAGGGCAGCAGGGTGAGAAGCCCCAAGCCCACAGTGAGTAGCCCACATTCACCCTGCACACAAATCTAGGGGGCAGGTGCCCCCCCATGCTCCCCTCTCCAACAGTGAATGCTGTGGCAGGGAGCCACCCCCCTCTTCCCCTCCCTGCTCCCTGGACAAGCCACCCTCGGTTCTTCCCCATTCCCTGCCCCAGCCCTGGGCCCAAGGCACTGCCTTGACTGGGCAGCACCACCAAGCCCGGTCTCTGACCCATTCCCTCCCTCACCATGGGGGGCCTAAATTCCCCCCTCACACACACACACCTTCCCTGCAGACAGATGGGGGAGCTGCTTTCCACCAGTGCCTGGGGCTGTATACCTGGCCATGTGCATGTGTGCACAAGCATTTCTGCCAGCCTGCCAGGGGAAACCCTCTGTTTCCCATGTTTTTCCACAGTGAACAGAAAACCCAGATCCCAGCATGATATTGGAAATCTGGGGCAAATGCTGTCCTGGAGTCATACAGCCTGGGACTGGGACATGATGTTCCCATTTGGGACTGTCCCACCCAGTCAGGGACAGGTGGTCAGGGAGGCCAGGGTCCTCAGGCCCCCACGTACTTGGCACCTATAGGACTAGGGCTGTATTTACCCCAGTTAATCTACAATGATTGCTTATAAGTAGGGTGACCATCTTATTTTTAAGGAAAACTAGGATACTGCAGCCCCCTCCAGCAGATCCCCATCCCAAGCAGGAGGAGCAGTGTCCAGCCCATCCCGCTCTCCACCTGCTCAGGAGACTGGCAGTGGGTGCCAAAATACAAGTTTTCCCACATGCACCATATGCACACCTGCACACACACACATGAGCATCCCATGATCACAGCAGTGCTCTCCCCTTACCCCATGCAAGAGGAGCAGTGCCTAGCCCAGCCTGCCCCCCACTTCCAGGTGCTGCTCAGAAGAAGTTGGGCCGGACAGGGTGGGTGGGGTGTGCCAATCTGGACTTCTGTTTCCATTTTCACCAACTGGGCAGGATGCCAGGATGGCCTACAAAATCTGGGACTGTCCCAGTCAAACTAGGACATATGGTCCCCCTACTTTATAACACGTGGACTGAGTTAACTATGATGTCTTGTGAAAATGTATATGTAGGAACTAGGAATGCAGTAATCTGCTACAAGCTCTCCCCACAATGCAGTTAGTTGTAGATCTGTATAAGTGTTACCTTTTGTTCTGACTGTTAAATGAGTGTCACTCCAAAATCTTATATTTTATTCTTTTTATCAGCTTTACAACTGGTCAGATTTTAAAATTTGATAATATTTTGACATTCTAAAAAAAAAAATCAAATCTTTTTGTAAATATCCCCATATCTTTTTGACAAACTCTAACTGGAAAAAAATAGGATGAGAATGTCATCTTCTGTTACCATATTTCTTAATTTACTATTGAAAAAATTGCTATAGATGTGTGGCATTCTATAATTTAAAAGCTGACACAGTGAGTAAAAAGCCATGAATCACCACAAAAACAAAACTGAGGAAAAACATGAATTCATGACATTTTAGCTAGCTCTAGTTATGGTGTAGAAATTGGTTTGATAAAATTAAAATTAGCTTGATAAAATTAGTAGTCAGTAGAATTCCATATAGATGGCAGGTAACACATGTACAAACCAAAGGCATCATGACTGGAGAGACAGTTTGCACAAGTGGTCTCTCATGTTCCAAGTAATGATTTACATCCTTTCACAAGATAATTATATTATCTTGATATATATAAACAGTCACTTTAGACTTATCTCTGGTCTAGCAACTTCAGCAAAGCAACTCCAATTCATTCTTAATGTATCAAACTATTTAGTTTCAATTAGTTCAATATAATGAAAATGCATTTCCCTGTTGAAGTTCTCAAGCTCTCAAATTTACAAGCAAGTGTCTCTAAGGGTGCAGACTGACATACCATGCAGATTGTTTTAAATGTGAGTATTATATGCAAACATTACACTTTCTGTCACATGTCTGGTTAGTCTTCTAGGCATCTTACACTGTGTCACTTCTCAGCCCGCCACCCTCCCACCTCCACCATTCCCAAACCCCTGCAAGGCAACTGGCTTCTCTGGTACACAGCCACAACTCTACTGCTCCAATCTATATTACCTGCTTTGACACAGTTTATATTGTCCAAGGCTGATTTGGGCTGGAGGGAAAGGAAGGGTGATGATCAGATAATTAGAGGCGATACCCCTGCTTATGGGTTCCTAGGCTACTGGGTGTTTTGGGGGACTGCTCAATGTCTCCATAGCTTTTAAATAGCACTTTCTCCAAGCCACTTGTCTGTTTAATTCCATTGGTGGCAACTGACCAAACTTCAGGGCAGCCCAGGCTAATTTGGGTTAAGCAGAGTGGCTAGGTGGGTAGAGATGTGGCACTTGCTTCTGCATTCCTGAAGGACTGCTCAAGGTTTCTACAGCTTTTAAATAGCATTTTTCCCTAAGACACAGATCAATTTTCATTTCATTCCTGGCAGCTGACTTGGAGACCTGGGGTAGCCCTCCACAGAGCACTCAGCAGCCTCCTCCATCTGGCCACCCCTAGAGAAAGTCTTTTTTCCCTAGCCTGAGCCAGAGACACTAGGCAGATCCCTAGAGTACCCAACCTCCTGGGTAGGGAGAAGCAATGATCCAGGTACAATCCCCCAGCCATCTAGTCTTTCCTTTACCCAAATTAGCTTGTGATGCAGTGAACCCTGGTACCTTGCTAGGAATTGAAGTAAATTGATGAGTAGCTTAGGGGAAAGCCAAGAAAGCTCTGGTAGCCCCAGAGCACCAAGTTCCCAGGAATCCAGAAACTGGGGTCAAGGCAGTCAACACATGCATGAGCACGAATGCACGCACACACGGGGCAGAGTACTGCAACACAAATTTTGCTAAAGTGTAGGGATGGTCTTTATTGAACTCAGTTGCTCTTTACTAAACTCAATTTTGGTGAAAAGGAAGATAAAAAATTGCAATTAAGAGGAACTGTCTTCTGTGTCTTTTTCCTCATTCTTGGCATCTACACATCTGGGATCTTTTTCTGTTGCTCTGGGGAAACTGGGGCACTTGCCTCTGGGAGGCATGTTCAGCTGGGTATTCACTGTCACCCTCTGATTGCAGTTTGATAGCTCTACAAGGCCCAGAAGATAACTGTTCTACTATGAACCCTTGGCAGTGTATGTGGAGACACCTCTGAACCAGGACAATTGTGAACCAGTTTCCAGTCTGCAATGTTTTTAGTGTGGTTCAAGTGTTATATCTGTCTGCACCGTGAAGGACCACATCTCCCTTAATACAACATGAACTTTCCCCCGAACAAGTTCTGTTTGGTGCATCATGGGAGAGATCACAAAGGAGATGCAACCTAACCAGGGGGCCTAACCAAGAGAAAAGAATGGGGGGAATGAGGCTTCTAAATGCAAACTCTTAAGAGTCAATGTACCAAAATGGAGAAAAGGTAGTTTAATGTAGGTCTAACTCGAAACAGACCTTTTTAGGCATTCAATGAACTCAAGTAAATAATTTCTGTTTCTGAACTATAAGTGTTTAATTTTGATTGAAAATATTGGAACAAAATGTTTTAACTTTTCTGAACTGATTTATTTTGAAATGTCATGAACAATTCCAAATGTTGTCCTCATTTGGGATAGGAATAAAACATTCCACTCAACTTTAAGTAAAACAAAAAAACTTCAATGTTTTTTTTGCTTCAGTTACAAGTGATGTTCTCCTATGCAAGATTTAAGCAAATGAATTGAGTATGTCCTTAAATGCATTGGAGGATCGAGTCTTTAGTAGCTGCACTGTGCTTATGAACAGTTTCAGCAAAAAAAAAAAAAAAAAAGAAAAGAAAAGCTTTGGATACCAACACAAAAATGGAAATCAAAGAATAAACTATTTTTTATATTTTCCTTAATTGCTGCAAAACAGGACAAATCAATGTTTGAATAAATGCTAACAAATCAATTAATATTTCCATGCATCTCTCACTATCAAGTCTAGCTGAAATTGAAACTACAGTTGATGAAACTTTATTCTAAGCCCCTTTGACCTTTACAGGTTGCCCTCTATGATGATTTTTTTTGGATCCTTTCTTCAAAATGTGTAGGCTTCCATGCCAAATATAATGAAATGCTTGTTTTGCCCTTTGTAACATACCGTTAGCATTTTTTGAAAAATAAAATGTAATATAAACATGACAAGTTAACAGCAGCATCATATACAAATAACTGCTAGAGATACCAATCTTTTACTTACTTTGGTTGCTCTATCAAATACTTTTTTACATACTTTTGTAGCTTTGTGAAACATGCTAATACTCTGTTTAAAACTACAAGATACACATTTTAGTTATGATATTTCATAGGCACAGATTAGTTTGTAAATTGGTATGTCCACATGTGTAAATATAATTCCTTGACTCATTCTGTCTTCCAGACTATATTCAGTCTTATGCATACATAAAGATATTATGATTCTTTCATTTTACAATAACTGACCTTATTTAAAGAACAGAATAGTGATAAAGAAGACTGGTTTCACACATGCAGATTTAACTGAATTTAATCAATTTAAAGCTCTCACCATTGGTAGCATAGCTGGCTGACACTATATTTAGCACAAAAAATTTCAGTATGAAAAATGATTGGCACAAAAAAATCCTCTCTTTCTCTCCCTTCCTTATTTTCCATTGAAAAAGATAACGATTGATTTGTATAATTTTCCTGTTATTTGAAGAGAAAGGAAAAAAGTGAGAGAGCTATTTTTAAAATAGAAGTGTTGTTTTCATTTTGAGATGTTACACTTTCAACAGTAACACTTAAAAGGATGCGTTACTTTTAACTTTTTTAAAAGTTTTAAAAACTTTTAAAAATTCCCACCCCCAACTTTTCTCACGGAAAGCATAAGGCAAGTAGTCCTTTATTTTCATTGCACAATTCCTTTATATTTAGGAAAGTAGGGCTGGAAGGGACCTCATGTGGTCATAGAGCCTAGCCCTGCTGCTCAGGGCAGAATCATTCTTAACTAAACAATCCAGTCAAGTGTCTGTCTGACCTGTTCTTAAAAATTTCCAGGGATGGGGATTTCATGGCCTCTCTAGACAGCCTGTGCCAATGCTTGACCACCTTCAGTCAGAAAGTTCTTCTTAGGCTGCAAACAGACATCAGTTCTGTGCCACCACGAATTTTTTAAGGAGAGTAGTGGAAATGATATACATTGACTTTAGCAAAGCTTTTTATAGCCTTAATCCCCAAGTTAAATTTCCTTTGCTGCAGTTTGATGCCATTGCTCTGAGTTCTGTTACCTACAGCCACAGCCTCCAGCCTCATTATAATCTCTCTTCAGGTATTTAAAAACTGTTATCAAATCCATCCTTCAGTCTGCTCTTCTTCAGACTAAATGCACCTTGTTTTTTCAGCCTTTCTTTATAAGTCATCTTTCCCAGGCCTCTAGTCATTGTTTTTGCTCTTTGTTGAATTCTTTCCAATCTATCCATGTCCTTCTTGAAGTATGGGGCCCCAAACTGGAAAAAGTCCTCCAGGTGAGGCCTCATCAGTGATGAATAGGATAGAAGAATCACTTTAATTGATTTGCAAGTAACACTCCTATTATTACAACCTAGTATGCTGTTGGCCTTTTTGCAACAGGAGCACCGTGTTGGCTTATATTCAGTTTATGGTCCACTGTAATCCTCAGGTCCTTCTCTGTGCAGTAACACAGCCTAGGCAGTCATTCCCCAGTCTGCATTAGTGCATGCAATTAGTTCGTCCCAAGTAACAGACTTTGTGCTTATCCTTGTTGAATTTTATCTGGTTGATTTGTGGACAATTTTTCCAGTCTACGCAGGTCATTCTGGATCCTAAGACTACCTCTAGAGTGTTTTCAATTTCACCTGACTTGCTGTCATCCCCAAATTTGCTAAGTGTGCTCATGATCCCATTGTGTAAATCATTAATGAAGATATTAAACTATACTGGACCCAGGACAGACCCCTGGAGAGTCCTACTTGATTCCTCCTCCCAACTAGACATTGAACCATTTGATGATTACTCACTGAGTAGATCCAACTACACAACTACATACAGCTACCATCTTCACGCCTTCCTGGTCATAAACTCCCACAAAAGACATGTGTAAACCTGAATCGACTGTGATTGGGCTATAGAGCCTTCAATAAAATCAAATATAAAATGGATCTGACAAACTCACCATCATGCCCCTGTGGCAAAGGAGATCAGACAGCCCAGCATATACTAACTGTTCTCTATATGGTCCACCAGAGGAAGCAAGCAGTCTGAAAGATTGCAGTAATATTGACAGATCTGCACTTAAATGTTTGGAGGAGTCAACTTTCTGAAGTCATACGCAAGAAGAAGATCCAACAAATTATGTATCTACTTTGCATTACTTTTTTCTAGTCTATTTCCTTAGCTTGTTAATGAGAATGTAGTGGAAGACCATGTAAAAAGCTTTCATAAAGTCAAGGCATATCATACTACTCTCCTTCCACCCCCAGGGTCTGTCACCTTATCATAGAAGGAAATCAGTTGGTCAAACATGATTTGCTCTTAGTGAATCCATACTGCCTGTTCCTGATCACTTTGAGGGCCTGCTCCATGATCTTTCCAGGTATCAACATCACATTCACTATCTGTCATTCCCCATATCCTCATTCCTCTCTTTCTTAAAGATGGGCACCATTTTTGCCTTTTACCAGTCATCTGGAACTTCACCCAACTTCCACGGGTTCTCAAAGAATGGCTCTGAAATTACCTCAGTCAATTCCATCAGTACTCTAGGGTGCACCTCTTCCAGCTATACTGGTTTGAAAGCATCTGGTATCTCTATGTAATCCCTAACCTGTTCTGATGCTGCTCCAGGGTTTTTTATTTCTTCTCTATTTTTGCTACCAGCTGTGCTCATTATTTGGTAGCTGCCCCTCTTTATGAAAACTGAAGTAAAAATGGCATTAAATACTTGAGCCTTCTTAGCATCATCCATAGCTAGAGTGCTTTCTGCATTCTATTAGGGATCAATTATTTCTTTGGTCTTCCTTTTCTTCTTGACTTACTTGTAGAATCCCTTTTAATTGCCCTTTATGTCCCCTGCCAGTTGCATCTCAAATCATGCCCTCGCCCTCCTAATTTTATCCATGCATGCCGATGCAATGCAATAGCCTTAAACTCTTCTAATAATATAACCAAGTTTCCACTTTCTGTATGATTCTCTTTTGAGTTTCATCACATTGAAGAAAGTGATGTTGCTCTTCCCATTCTTCTGTTGCATGGGAATAGCTTGTTCCTGGGCCCTTAAAAAGGCCTCCTTAAAGTATAGCCAGCTCTCCTGCACTCTTTTTCTTCTCAGCTTTGCCTCCCAGGGGAAAGTACTTCCAGTACATTGTAGTACTCCTTTATTTTCTTGGTACAGTTCTTTTGTATTAGTTTAAATATTGATAGTTATTTCAGGCATTTTTGGTTTGCTTGTGAATAATGTACAGAGAGTGTGAGGTGGAAACTTTCCATCTTTGTTCTGCTAATGAACATGAGGATTCCCAAAGGATATAAAGGTGGGTAACTAATTGGCAGGGCCATGGCTTCACTGTCTAGCAGAACCTTTTGATCCTGTAGGGAGAAACACGCTATACCCAATGAAAGAGCCTAGTTCTCTGTTCCTGGGAGCTTTTGCATTTCGTTCCTGTCACCTCAAGGTATCATTTCAGTAGCTGAGAGAGAAAATTTAGCAGTTTTCCCCAACACTTGCTCTCTGCTTGTATAAGTGACAAGGCTAATTAGTGAGAGTGATTCTTGTTTTGTAGACACCTGTCCATTACGGGCTGAGCTGTTTCTTAAAGGGAAAAGTATAAACTGTCAGACGTAGTTTCTTATCACTGCTCCCTACAGTCCATTTGAACCAAGAAGCAGTTTCTTTTGAGCCACCCAGACCTCCTGCTCCACCCCAGTCATTAGCCCATCCAAAGCCTTTTCAAAACTTCCTCTTTCCTCATCCTTCCTTCTAACACCAGCATAAATAACCCTGCAGCAGCTGTCTTTTTTTCCCCTTTAGAAGATGTATGATCTCCTTCTTTAAATGCTCTTGTAATCCTCTGTTTTCCAAAGAATAGATTCCGATGTTTGTATTAATGGTGTCTTTATGGCCGAGTACAGACAGTCAAAAACCCCAAGGTGGAATGGATTCAATCTGCACAGGTTTCTCTAAACTGCATAGATTGAACTGATATCAAACATAACAAACACTTACTTTTCAGTTGGGAAAAGCAGGCAGAGGCATTAAAGCATGCCTCCCAGCTTGCTGGCCAGCCAAGCCATCCCTGTTGGCTGGCACATGCTCTCAATACCCTGCTGTTCCCCACAGGGGGGAAACAGTCACTCATCTACCTCCTCAGCATCATCCAGGGATCTCCATGCCCTGGTCTGCTTACCTGTGGGGGAGGGGTGATTTTTTTTCCCCCTACCCCACCATGGCTGGAAAGGCATGTCACTGACGCTCAGGAAGGAGGAGAAGCCCCCCGCGGGTCTCAGCCCCCTGAGGTGGGAGGCGCTGGCCACTGTCCTGCTGCTGCTGCTGGGCTGCATCAGGGCATACTGGGTGGATCGGGGGCTTCTGCTGGAACATAAGGCCCAATCCTGACCTTTACAGAGCTAGTGCAGCCCTGCTGCCCAACATAAGCCCTCAGCTGGCCCAAAATGTCCCACCAGAACCTGGCACCAATGGCAGCCAGCAGGATGCAGGGGGAAGCCCCGGAGGGCTTGCAACAAGCAGCAGAGCCAGGCTGGAGTGTGGGGAGGAGCTAGCAGCCTAAGCATGGGACAGGGGAGTGGGGGGGGAAGGGGTGGTGGCAGACACAAGCTTCCCCAGGGACCGTGTCTTTTTTGCTCTCTGCCTCAGCCCCAGACAGTGAAGAAGCAGGCCCAGCACGGAGCGGAGGGAAGAGAGGCAGCCTCAGGGTTCTACTGGTTGGAGTGGAGCCCAGGGGCAGGGGCACCTAGGCACTGGGCTAGATCAGTGAGCTGTGTTCCTGCACGTCTTTTGCAAAGGTACTTGGGATGCCAGGGGGCTATACCTAACCTGATTTGGGAGGGAATCTGGGACAGAAGTTCCATAGATTGGTTTAACCTAAATCAGTTAAATCTGATTCTATATCCATTCAGGTCTATCTTAAACTGGTTTGGGCCATTTTGAAAGCTGTTTATGTGCACTGAACTTCCGTTCTGTTACAGGTTTGAACTGATTTCTGATCACTTATACCAGTTTGTGTAATTTCTGTCCTTAGCCTATTTTTTTTACAGTGGAGCAAAAGTAGTTTTAGGTATCTTACTGCAGTACTGTGAAGTATTCAGATAGGGGAAACTTCCAGTTCTCAAGCCAGGACATAAGTTATTTTATTATGCAGCCAACTTATTAACTTTAGTCTGGGGATCTTTCTCTGTTGTCTCCCAAAAAGCATATCATTGTTCTTTATTCCGGTTTTAAATGCAGCACACTTACTCCATGTATTTGTTTAGGATACAAGTAAAAGTAACTGGAATCTTAGTATAACCAATGAGGAAGTGTGTGTGTGTGTGTGTGTGTGTGTGTGTGTGTGTGTGTGTGTGTGTGTGTGTGTGTGTGTGTAATACATAGTCTGATGTGCATTTAAACTAATACTTCACAATTTGGCTAAAACCTTGCATAGTAAGGAAAAAAGCCTCCGTGTACACACTGACCATCAGAAAGAAACAAGTCACACCATGTCTCTTCATCTTACAAAAGCAATATTGTTAAATACCAATACCTCACCTAATTCATGATGGCATTAACAACAGGAAGTACTGCATGCTTCTGGAACTCTTTTAGTATGTGTTTACATTTCTGTTTCATTTTAAAAGTACCTTCCTTTGTTGGCAAGAACTTGTTCATACACTTGTCAAGCAGTCAGATATTCTTTTTGTAAATCCAGGTACGGAATAGGCTCTGTTTAACACACCAGCTGAAAGAACTGGGATTTGAGAACGGAGCTTCAATAAAGGCTGCAGTAATTTTCCTAACGCTTGGAGCAAAGGGAGATCAGGAGAGAAATTGTGATTCTCTGATCCAGTTTGCCTGTGGCTAGATGTAAAGCCTCAATTTAGCCCAACAGAAAAAGTAAGGTTTTTATAGCCTATAGATTTTTAAGCTTCTTTGAAACATTAAATTACTCCTGATGCCCATGAGTGTCCTATTTAATTATACACCCTTGACACAGGGACTTCCTGAAACAGTATCAGCTACCCCATGATTTCTCTGTGTGCATGCCCTCTCTATGTACTGTTAAGTTTGCTTATGGACATTTTCTTTTCTTCATCTTCTTTCTCTTTTCTGCTTTTATTCCCAACACCTAGTATTTTTAGGTAGGCTTTATAACATAGCTGTCCAACTTCAAAGCAGCTGAGGGTCACACTCTCCATGGGCCTCACCAGTGGAGGCTACACACCACAGGGGTGGCACTGGGGGGCCATGGGTCCCTTGGGCCTCACGGCCCATGCATGTGGGTGCAGGCAGGCACCCTATTGCACATCATACACCACAGCATGCTGCCTCACCTCAGCGACCCTGTGGCACTTCACTACATGGGCATTCCCAGCTGCTGGATCCTTCAGCAGTATGGGTTGTGCCACTTTCTGCCATGCTCCCCCATCCCTTGGGGCAGAAGCAAGCAGCAAAAGACAGGATAAGGAAGGGGAGCTCCAAGACCCCAGTCGCTCCAGCAATAGGGGCAGCAGGTGCTTGGGGGCCCATGAGAACTCCTCATAGGCCTCATACAGCCTGCTGGCCACCAGTTAGACAGCCCTGCCTTATATGTAGTCCTCATTCCAGTGGAAATCTTATGCTCAGCTTCCAGACTATACTGCTTATCCTTCCTTTCTCCTCACTGTTTCTCAACTAGGATCTTCTGACAATGCCTATAATTTAAGTGTTTCTGGGTACATCTACACATGCTCTTTTAATGTACATTAGCCTATTTTAACATGCATTAAAGCATCACAAAAAAATCCGCGTGCTTTTGCTAATGCGCATTAAAATAGGTTAATGTGCCTTTTTCTAGTACCTTACAATGGAGGTACTAAATTTAACGTGCATTACCAAAAGTGCATTAATGAACGTGTAGACATGCCTTTTGAGTTAGGTTTGCCATAGAATAATTTTCCTAAGCAAACTGGAATCCTCATTATTTAGAACGTTTAAAACAAGTTCAGACAAATCACTACAAAATATATTAAAGGGAACAAGCCTGGACCGGCAAAGGATTGACTTAAAAAACTTACAAATCTTGTCCATTAATAATTTTTCAATTTATTGGCTGTTAAACCAGTAAATACATGCCTATTGTTTCTAATCCGCCTCCTCCTCCCTCCCAGCCTCCCATCTTTATCTTTGGGCCTTTCCATAGATATGAATCTAGTAAGTGACCAGATGTTTCAGCTTGAATATGTTACAAATGCCTAAAAAGGACTTATGCTTTGAACCAACAGCTCATTGCTTTCTGTCCTTCGATATCACTTACTTTCAATCTGTCTACAAAGACAGAAACAGTCTATCCTCAATTTTGGCACACCAGTATTATTGCTCATGAAGTAAAGAAGCTTATCAGAGGACAAACATTACAACTTAAGCTCTGGCTACAATAAATAATTTGTTCTGAATATTATTTATTATATACCAAGGGACACAGTTTAAAAAGAAACAATAGGTCAAACTGACATTTGCTAAAAGTAAGCCAGTTCCTGAAGTTTTACAGTTGACTGAAGTGGGAGTAAATGAAAAGTGTAGGAAGAGACGGGGGGTGAAATCCTAGGCCCTGTGAAGTCAGTGAGGCTTTAACTGGGGTCAGGATTTTACTTTTGAACAAAATTCTGATTTTGAAGGCAGCAAATTCCTCAGTAAACTCCAGAGAAGTAAGTGATACTGGTATATTTCAGATCAGTATTAAACTGAGGCTGAGTTCAGAATTTTACAGTCAATTCTTTTGGATTACCAAAGAACAAGATAAAGCATTTTAAAATTGACTATTAGTTCATTGACTGAAGCAGTGCTGTGCTTACTAAACATATTAGGTTTCATTTACATTAACAGCACAAATTATATGCTTTAGAGAGAGGTAAAACTAGGCATATACTGCAGATATAAGATTAAAAAAAATATCCCAACTAATTAGAATATTTGATATAAATCCCCCTTTCCTCTCTGATTTCCATTATTCCACCATATACATTTACAGACGAAACTATTTAAAGGAAATGAAAGATTAAAATAAAAAGAAACCATAAATAACAGTGATATATATGCTTTGACTTGTAGGATGAAATGCAAAATAAAAATAGCTACATTTCCATCTTAGGAAGTGGAAAGATCAAATAAACCAAATGAAGTCAGGAAAAGAGCATTATTGAAATGAACTGAAATAAAAAGGGTAAACTAGATGATTTAGACAAGATTTGTCACATTCTGACAGAGATATGGAGTGTAGCCTGAGGACATTTTTAAAATGGCATCTGGTGTTTGCAGATGTTTGTTTTCCAAATTCATCCCTGCAATATCTGGAAAGCAATTCTAACATGAGGGCTGTCAGGTGATTAGCACAAAGTGTTAGGAAGTTTGCAGTTAGCAGTTGGCCATCACTCAGATCTGTATCAGGTTGGGCTTTGTTATCAACTCCAAAAGAGACATCTGTGCTTGGAAGACAGGATACATTTAACCTTCATTGTCCTTGCAAAGAAAGGAAAAGAAGAACTGTTTGAAGACCAAGGAAATGATGTAAGGTTCAAATTAGCAGGCACTGGGCCTGTGTGAAGCAGCTAGTATTCACTTCAGATTGGGATTCAGCTGATTCAGGGGACAGTGATTCGATGATTTGAATTACTGTCCTGATTCAATTTGGCCAAATCTGATTCAGAGATTTGGCAGCAGCCCAATCTCCGAATCAGCCAGGCCAGGCCCATCCCCTGCCCCTCTCCCAGCCAAGCAAGGGCTGCGGCACTGGGCCTGTGTGAAGCAGCTAGTATTCACTTCAGATTGGGATTCAGCTGATTCAGGGGACAGTGATTCGATGATTTGAATTACTGTCCTGATTCAATTTGGCCAAATCTGATTCAGAGATTTGGCAGCAGCCCAATCTCCGAATCAGCCAGGCCAGGCCCATCCCCTGCCCCTCTCCCAGCCAAGCAAGGGCTGCCCCGCCCCAGCTCCCAGCACTTGGGGGAAAAAAAAGCCCTGGCTCAGCAGGTGCTGCTGGGCAGGGGGCAATCCCTGCTACCCCATGCTGTATGGGGGGCTCTGCATGAACCCCTGAATACCCCCACCCCACTCCCCCAGCCCCCTCACGAGTGCCCTGCATGGGCCAACTCTGGCCCTTTAA
>NW_005842442.1:960586-971205 GCF_000455745.1 Alligator sinensis | reverse complement strand
CAGGGGGGGGAAGAAATGGGGGGGGCTGGGAGAGTAGGCGGGGGTCAGAGGGGGTTGGGGTAGTAGAGGGAGGGTCAGGGAGGCTGGCAGGGGTCCCACCATGGTCCCCTCTCCCCTTTCTCAGTACCCCTCCCCTGCTCCTAGTACTTACCAGCTCCCAGCGCACCGGGGACTGCACGAATCATCAAAGCTCTCCAAATCTTTGCCGAAGATTTGGAGAGCTTTGAATCAATTCAGACCTTTACATTGGTCCCCTGATTTGATTCTGATTTGGAGATCTGGCCACCGAATCGGGCTGAATCTCCTCCAAATCAAATCGCCACCTGAAGATTTGCATAGCCCTAGCAGGCACACGTATGCATGCATACACACACCCTGTTAGTAAGGGGAGAAAGTACTAAATGGCCAGTTTTTTCCCTTTTTATTTGCTCAGGTGCTCCTTGAGTGAAGCCTGTATATTGTAAGGATTTTTATAATTCAGCATTCATGATATTGTGGTATATCATGTATAAATAAATTCTGCTGTAGTATTTTTCTAATGCTACTGAAGTGTTGATTGGAAAAATAACTTTAGGATCTGATACTTAAACTAAACTTTATTACATGAAAAAATAGGTATAGGAGTCCACAAAATAAGGAATGAGATTGGTAAAATAGCTGGGGGGGGGGAGGTCTTTTAAAAAAACGTTTTCAATTCAGTGTTTTCTGAAGCTAGTAAAATGCCCTGGCACATTTTTGAAGATGTGTGTATCCTTGTTTTACTGCATGGAAGAAGAGTACAGTTTGTATAAGGTGGCATGAGAAATAGTACTTTTGTAAAGAATTGTACCGGATTCTCTTAAGGACTCATTTGTTATGAAGCCAGCACCTCAAATTCTTTCATTACCCCTTTTACCTGGAAGTTTTCCCAGAGTAATGATAAAGACATTGTGATTTTTCAGCTATAAAGACGGAGACAAACTGTTGAAGGGGAGGGAGATGTGGAACAGCAGAATGAAAAGCCCATTTATTATCCAACTAAGCTATTCCTTCTTTTAACTTAAGTTGGGAATGGGAGAGAAAAGTAAATGAATGTAATGAATTTTAATTGGGAACTTGCTCTACATTAAAAGGACAGAATTAGCTATCTGCTCTTTACCATGCTAAAACTTCGAGGTTGAACTGTCACTGTATAAGTGCAAAGTTTATAACTTCAATGCATCAGGGCACAAATTCTCTTCCATTTGTTAATGTACAAGATCTCAAATGTGATTCCACAGAATGTATGTAGAGGGAGAGGGAGATAAGTTGCCAGTATCCAGAGAGTCATGGACTGTTGTGCCTTAGAAGAACTATTCCAGAAAAGACAGGAGCTCCTCTGTGTTATTTTTTGAAGGAAAAAGGGAGGCAGAGACTAGGTGATAGACTGATCCGCTCTTGCTCCAGCCTCTTTTCCTGGAGGCTGAACAATAACCTCAAAGCTATTCTACGTTAGAATCTGGTGCAGAAGCCCTGGAGTATCTGACCTGCCTGGTTTGGAGACCCTGACTTTTCTTTTTCTGCCAAAGGGCACCTGAAGCACATCTCATTCACTTGGACTAGGAAATAGGAACAAGATTTGACACTAAATGCATGGTGTGTTTACTAGTTTTGTTTAAAAAACCCTTAGGCTTATTAGATGGCAGTCTCATAAATACCCTCATGTTGTAGTTTTAAGAAAAACATAGACATTTCAGCAATAATGATTACATGGGTGAGAAATAATAATGCTACAAAAAGACTACATCAATTATCCATGATATTCATCTGCAAATGAATAATTTGTGGTCTACAAAGACAGAGCATGGAGGAGGGGATGACTAGTAGGGCTGTGTGAAATAGGCCGTATATGATTCGGATTTGGATTTTGCCCAAATCAGGGGCAGTGATTCAATTAGTTGATTTGGATCACTGTCCTGATTCATTTTGCCTGAATCTGAATAGTCAATGCTGATTCGGAGAATCAGCAATTTGGCCATAGACACAGCTTTAAACGTTTTTTCTACATACCTTGAGGTACCAGGTGCGGCTTGTGAACGCTGCAGTGCCAGGGCAGATGAAGCATTCCATAGGAGCGTGGGGAGCTCCCCTGCATGCTCAGCAGCGAACCCAGAAGTGGACTGGAAGTACTTCAGGTCCACTTCTGGGTCCACCGCTGAGCACACGGGGACTGCCCCCTGCACCTGCCTGGCTCGGTGATTGGCCATAGGGGGACCCTGGGTGCCTACTCAGACCCAGGAGGCACCAGTCGCAGAGCTGGGGGGTGGGTGTCCCCTGCATGCTATCCAGCAGACCCAGAAGTGGACCAGAAGTGCTTCTGGTCTACTTCCAGGTCCAGTGCTGAGCATCCTGGGGAGCCCCCCTGCTCCCATGGGACGCTCTATCTGCCCCGACCATTTCAGCATTCACAAGCCATCTGGTACCTTGAGGTATGTAGAAAAAACATTTAAAGCTGTGTCTATGTCCGAATCCTCAAATCTCTCTGAATCGATTCAGAGGGTTCCAATTTGATTCAGAGAGATTAAAGGGTTTCCTGATTCAATTCAGATTCAGAGATTCGGCTGCTAAATTGGGCTGAGTCTCTACCGAATCAAATCAGCGACCGAAGCTTCTCACAGCCTTGATGATTAGTTAGGGCTACCATCTTATTTTGTAAAGAGAGGTGCTAAGGCATATCTGTCATGACATTAATTCATTATGTATCTTATACAGAAGGCATTGCATGTTTAGCCACAACTGGTCTTAAGAAGGCCTAGGTTAACCTCCTCAATATCCTGCCATCTAGGAGTATCCAAAAGAACTTCACTTCTTTTCTCATTATAATGCAGTCTGCTTCATGGTTGGCCACAATTGCAGCCAGACTATTTATCTTGGGCAGGGAGTTGTGATGAAGATACGTTCTCATGGCTTTGCATTCCCCACCCTACACACACGCACTATTTTATGGCCATCGGAGCTTACTGGCCACATCAGTGTGTCTCCCTCCTTAAGTGGATGAAATAAATTAACCCCACCACAGCTCACCTGTGGATTCTCCAAGGTGCAGTTCCTACTAATGCAGTCCCAAGGAAATGTCCCTCACTCCATCCCTTTTTATAAACGTGCTAAAAGCATGAGATTGCATTTAGTTGTGCTAGAGGCCAAATCAGCTCCCACTCAGCAGAAAGATCTTCCTCCTTCTAACGCTATTGCCCTCCCTTTTGAATCATTGAAAATATACCTTGCTCACACACTAAAAGTGGGATACTTCATGAATTTCTATGAGTTTCCATCAGACAAAGTCCATGATAATCAAAGGAGTGTGAACTGAGTCAAACTGTCACTTCCAGAGAAGTAATAAAATGTTCATGTAAAGTTGAACGGAGAACAGCAAAAAATCTTTAACAGTTAGATTTCTTTCACCATTTACTTGTTGAAACATTATTTCCGGTTTTCATCAACTTCAATTGTTTATTTCTATTTCACTTATGTTTCTCTTCTGAAGTAATAAAAAAAAAAATCTTGGAACCAGGCAATTTAGTGAGATTACTTTAGCTAGATTTTAGATTTTCCTCTTTGATTTCTTACTACTCTGTGCCACTTTCAGGATGGGGAGACAACATTATTCCAATTATCTTTCTTTAATAATTGTTTAAAAAGACTTGTAAACCATGCCAGATTGATGATGTTAAAGACAACACACAGTGATGCATCATTGACAATATCAATTAAATTTTTTACATCTGTATTAAGGCTTCTAACATTAAATAGTCATTATAATGATGGTTTTGGTGAAATGGAAACTTACCTACCTAAAACCTGGACGAAGGCGACCAAATTATTATTCAGTAGACTACCAGAAAGCCATAATCAGAAACAGAAATGAGCTATCAATCTTACAGTTTATATATTTAAAACGAAACCATCACCCTTGTATGTAAGCATTGTACTGGCAAAGCTCTATTTTACAATGTTATGTTCTTTCAGTGGGCTTGTTTTGTCCCACTGAACATTAACACTATAATTTCAGTATTTATGAATGTCATGTATACCACTTCCAGTTGCTAGGTGGATTCTTTTTTCCTCCATAACAAACAGTTATGAAAGAGTCTAATTAGATGCTTTATAGGATCTCTGAGGAAACTGTAGCAAGGATAGCACTGAATTAACCTTACCTGCTGCTATTTAAATAGAAAGCTTAAGCAATTTAACTGCATTTAAAGGGAGGGGGATATCAATTTACCAGAATATAGAAGAATGTGCTTAGCACATTACCACTAATGCATGGGATCCCCATTCTGAAAAATTAGTTGTGTGCTCAGCCAAGAACGGTTTAAACAAGTACCAAAATCAGTGCCAATGATAAAATGTGTGTGCTGTTTATACAGATATATAGGAAAAATAACAACTGGATTGTCAATATCTCCATGTAATATAAGTAACGTGTGAGAGAAAATGGAATACAGTGGAGTGCCAAAAATGACACTTCAATAATGTCCCAAAAACTGAGTGCTTGTTTCATTTTCACCTGTGTTTTGTTCTCAATGTTTATATTGCAGAACACTTGCTGGAAGATACCCAGCATTCACTACTATGGTTTATCATTTAAAACATTATTCCAGTATTATTACAGGTTAAAATGTCAGGTGGTGCTTTGGTCCTCTTATATTTCTTCCTTGGGTAAATCAATAGAAGCATCAGAAAATGTTTTCTTTTCCTTTGCTTGCATAACTAAATACTAATAAGAATAAATTTTAAGTGCACCATTCAGCCAGCTTGTAAACAGTGATAAAACACAGTTAACTCTTCAAAACTATAAAGCAGTTTGACCAACTCACTCAAAATTCTTTCTCCAATGTCTCAGTATAACCATGTAGGAAAGATTAAAAAATAAAAGCCTAAAACAGGTTTATAAGGTCTAGGTCTAATATTTTAAAATCCCTGTCCAGGGCCTTAGGATTGGACTGTGGTGGAAGAACATTTTCAATATTAAAAAGAAAAAGAGTAAAGGCAAAAAAAAACCCAACAAAAAAACACCTCTCCAGTTTTTCTGGATATACCAAAAACATTTTTTTTTTCCTTTTTTGTCTATAGCACATCATTTCTCATAGCTCTGGCAAATAAATAGGCAATAAAAGTGTGTAATAGAGGTTGATCAGTAAACAGAAATAACTCTCTCTTCTCCTCCAAATGCAAAGGTTTTGAAATCTTCGCCATCACCATTTTTTGGGTAAGTTTTCACCCACTTGCTGCACACTGTGTGGCTAGTAGAGTTGGAGAGCTTTCAAACTCTTCTTAGAAGTATAGTGTTTTAGGGATCCCCTCCATTTATGCATCCTCCCCCATCTTTCAAAATCCTTTCACTGGGGTACCTGACTCTTCAGTGAAGTGAACTGGATGCAGCTCTTTGCAGAGCCTATCACTCCAATATACAGCCCAACCATATTGATAGAGAGACCATTGACAAAAGGTGCCCTGCCCTGTACTGTGAGAGTGAGGAACCTGACTGAATCTTGAACTTGGATTCCCATGTGACAGAAAACTTGAGGTCCAAAATACAGTTTTATAACTCCTAAAGAGGGAACCAGCCAGCTTTTCCAGAAAATTATAGATGAAACATATAGTCCTTGTGGTCTATAACCTGCATTCAGTTCTTAAAACCTGGACACTTTGAATTTAATGGGTCCTTTCTCTTTCACAGTGCCAGAATCCTAGAATGATTTCCCATCAACTGTGATATAATAGTGATACATTATGTTACCTAGAAAACACATTAGTGCCAAGCTAACATTCCACAATTTTAGCCACGTGTACAATACGCACTGACGATAGATAATCCATTCTCCTGTAGGTTGTGTTAGCTGAATGAATGTAGTTGATTATTCTAATTATATTAGACAAATTACAGTTTCATGACATTTAACATTAGTGAAATGCTAGTAAGCAATGATGACTTGTAGGTTCATATATAATTTGCTGGAAGTAGCTCTCAGGAAAGCAGTGCTTTTGAAACCAATTGTCCACCCAGCAAGATAAAAGATAGTAAGATATAAAGCTTTTCTGATGTACTTGCCATGCCTTCATAGTAAGCAACTAAAGGTATAAAGACATATATTTGAATACATTTTGTTCTTTGTTTTTTTGTTTGTTTGATCCAGTTCCTTTAAATCCTGATTATTTGATAAATGTTAATGCTCTAGTTTTCATAAAACAAAGTTCATCTTCATTCATTTAGCCAATTGCAACATCTGCCATACAAGGTTTTCCCCTTTTAAATGTGTAGCACACCCAAAATGTACAAATGTTGTGCTATAAAGTGTGTTTCATGGTTCTGTGTATCTTGTTTGGCTGTAAAGCATGATCATATTTTCTGTGTGACATAACTGTTGTATATTGTGCCTCCTCTAAGACTGGAGAGGACCACTTCCCATCCCCATCATTGTGTCCAGACCATTGCCTTAAGATTCCTCAACAGAACCTGTAAAACCAGTTTAGTGACTCTGGCCAAATCCTGGAGTGCTGACCACCTTTGAAATCATTGGTCTGCATTAGCAGTGTTCCAGTGAGGCTGCTTCTTGACTGGGACCCTGGGATGAGGTCAGGAAAGTTATTTAAGGTTCAGGCCACCTGGGCTGGGGGGGCTCTCTCTTTGTTTTTCCCCTGGGTTCCCTGCGGCGGGGAGGGGGAACGCCAGAATGCTTGCTGGAGCTTGAAGCCAGGTGGTACAGAAAGCCAAGGTTTCAAGTCAAGTAGCCATGTGGAATTTGTACTGGGAGTCCAGGGCAGGAGCTGGTAGCGCACTCCCACAACCACTCAGGCAGGAACAGAGATTGGCACTCCACAGCAGCTCAGAGGAGTCACATCAATGGCAATCCAGGGCAGGAGCAGAGATCAGCACTCCCCAGCAGCTTGGTGGAGCTACATCAATTCACTGAAGGGCCCTTCCCAATGCAGAGGGAACCAGCACCCCCAGTGGACAGCAACGATGATGCACCCAAACGACAGCAACGATGATTGCCAGGGACTAATTTATTTCGGGTCAAGACTCCCCCACTCTCAGACTGCCAATCCTGGGGTTGAAGGCTCCCCATGAGGAGAAGAGGTGATGCTGGGTATACTTTGAACCAGGACAGTGTTTTATTTTTTTTGACCATATGTTATGTTTTGGTGTTTGCCTCTGTAATAAATCAGGGATCTGTGCTCATACTGCTTGCGAGGGAAGGGTTCTTGTCTGTTTTTGGGTGCCCTAGTGATTCACTTAGTGTTTCCCAGGTGGTCTGGGTGGGGACTCGAGCCAAGGTAAAATATATTTAGTACCCCAAAATTGAACCTGGCCCTTGTTGCTGCTGACAGGTGCTCAGAAGAAGGGTTACAAATGCAGACTTCTCCAAAGATACAAATATGTTTTTCCTAATCAATACATTTAAAATATCTCCAGACAAAGTTAATGCAATCTCCATAAAAAAAGATTAGTACACAGCACGTGTGACTCAGTAGAAATATCTGACTTACCTAAAGGGAAGAAATGCAACTGACTATGACTTGTCTACAAATGGCCTGAAATGATATCCATGCTCACTATTTTTTAACTGATTAGCATTACATAGTTCAAATCAAATTTCAATTTGAATAAAGGGTTAATAGATGTTCAAGGGGGTTTCCCCTGTCTTCACAGACCAGTAGCCCATGTGCTTGGGCAGGGCTGAGGGCGTAGGCAGGATATTGATACTTAGTAGGGCTGTGCGAAATGGCACCATTCCATTTTGACTGACGTGTCGACAGAACAGCGTTCCTTTTCAAATTTTGTTTCGATTCGAAACAGCTGTTCCGTTCCGTTTCATTCCGTTCCGTCGAAACAGGGTTGAAACAGCAAAACTGTTTTGACATTTCACCCGTAGGATATAATGGGGAAGGTCAAAATAGCCTTAACTGTGTTATTTCTGGCCTGATTTGGATGAAACTTGCAGGAATGGTAGCCACTTCTGAGGGCATGAAACAAGTTTTAAGGAGTGTAGAGGGTTTGGAGAAACTGCACTCCAAAGTCTTGAAAGCAAAACTTGTGTCACATATATGTGTTAAGCCACAGCAGGGTCAAAACTGCAGGCATGCTAGAACCTTGCTTGTGCAACTGTGTCTGTCTTGGGGACAGGGGTGGGGTGGAGGAGGGGAAACTACTGCAGGCCTGGCTGCTAGGCCCTGCTGTGGCCACAAAGCCTGCCAGCTGTTAAGGAGATAGGTGCAGGGGGGTTCTGGGGCCCTGCACCCCTAGCTGCTTACAGGCAAAACTCGTGACATGTGTGCTTGTGCAACTGCTGCCTCTCATCAGGCAGCAGGACTGAAGATCCTCCATCACTTGCCACCACAGACCTGGGGGTAATAATTGACCACAGTATGAACATGAGCTGGCAATGCGATGCTGTAGCCAGTAGGGCCAACAATACCCTGGCATGCATCAATTGATTCATCTCCAGAAAAACCATTGCAAAGAACTGATTCTCCGGCTCTACTCAGCATTGGTGAGACTGCAGCTGGAGTACTGTGTCCAGTTCTGGGCCCTGCACTTTAACAAGGACATGGTAAAACTTGAGGGAGTCCACAGAAGGGCTACCCATATGATCAGAGACTTGCACGACAAGCCATATGAGGAAAGGCTGAGGGACCTGGGACTCTTCAGCTTGAAAAAGAGAAGGCTGAGAGGGAACTTGCTAGCAACTTACCGCTACATCAGAAGCGTACATCTAGGGCTTGGTGAACAACTGTTTACCAGGGCACCCTTGGGGAAAACTAGGAGTAATGGTCACAAACTCCTAGAAGATGGTTTTAGGCTTGTTTCAGGCTCAACATTAGGAAAAACTACTTCACAACTAGGGTGTCCAGACTGACCATTACTCCTAATTTTTGCAAAGCCCTAATACTTAGTAACGGTGAGGTGATGTTGGCACATTTGACTTCGTAAGGGCATGTCTACCCCTGTTTTTATGTAGACCTAAACTTAATGCACATTTACCTAATGCGCATTAAGGTGATTTAGGTGCACATCTACACATGCTAAGGCATATTAACGTGGTGTGTGGACCCACTTGGGACTAAAGTTAGTCCCAAATCAGTCGACATACACAGCATTAATGCATTTTAGTGTGTCTACACGTGCGTTAAGACGCTTTAGCTATTTGCACTTAAATTTGATACTTGCTCTTGCAAGTGTCAAAGTTAGACACAAACAGCCTAAAATCACCATTTTTTAAGGTGCATTAAGGGCTAAAATTGGCATGTGTAGACATGCCCTAAAGATGTTACTTTGTGCCTGATTGCCTCTGCTGTGTTGAAAAAACCCAGCTGGCTTGCCTTTTGAGGGGATTGATATGTGTAATCCTTATCAGCATTCCTAACAAATGCTTATCTGAGTTTCTAAGGACTGTTTTTCCCAAAAGCAAAACCATACATACATGTTAATTAATACAGTTTAAATTTCCTAATTTGGACTGCCCTAGTCTGCATTAATTTTAATCCTCATTCAGTGAGGATTAGTTCATTTGAATTGGAGCCAATTTTAATTCGAATTACAGATGTCCACATCTATATAGCGATGGCTGTAGTCAGGATTAAACCTAGAAAAATGTAATATCTGTCAACAGTTCCGGTGTCGAATGCAGTTTCACAAGTGTAAATGAGAGCTCCGAATATGGTTCTTAATCTCTTAAATTTAATTGGTTGTAAATCTGGAAGTGCCCCAGAGATTACCATTAATAAAAAGTGGGGTGGGTCTCTTACCACAGTTCACATAAGCCTCTAGGATCAGAAAGTAAAGGCAAAGTGTTCTGACTTGCATGCATATATATATGTATAATATTAATTTAGCAGATTGCTGAGCTCTTTATTCAAAATAAGAATGCTCCTGACAATCATCTGATCTTTTGCCCTTCCTGTAAGAACTCATGTTACTGCTTTGCAGTTGATTTAAAAAAAAAAATTTAGATAGTGCTTAGCAAGGGTAGATCCAACTCACCTAACCAAATACCATCCAAATATCTATGGGTAATCTAATTGGTCAGTTACAGAACACAGTTTGGGAATCTGCTATGTAAATGCTACACCCATGCTTAACTTCACTGTGTGCAAGGTACTGGGTGAGAGGGGTAGTAGATCTAATTATATTTAGATAACCCTTCGAATACTGATTATTTCCCTGTTTTAAGTGATCTAGTAGTTATATAGTGTTGTACACATTATATAGAGACACAATGGCTTTTCTTGAAATCTCTTTTTTAAATACTTACACCATTTTTTTTCTCAGTAGATCCTCTATTTCTGCCTTTGTGTTTAGTCCATCTATCAGGGCACATTCATTGCAAAGAAAGAAAGAAATGTTGACACATTTCTAAAAATGATATAACAAATTTGGTAAGATCCTCAAAACATCTCAGAATTATACATAACTCTCTCACTTCTTTAAAAAAACCCCTAAAACCTCGCACTAGCCAAATAGGAAGTTACTAATGTTATTCTTCAGGAATGATAGCAGTTTGTCCACACAGCACACAGCCTAATATAGATTCATAGATGTTAGGGTCGGAAGGGACCTCAATAGATCATCGAGTCCGACCCCCTGCATAGGCAGGAAA
>NW_005842442.1:936759-960388 GCF_000455745.1 Alligator sinensis | reverse complement strand
GGCTTGGTCTGTAGGCCCTTAACCATATGAGTGGCCCTTCTCTGGACCCTCTCCAGGTTATCCGCATCCCTCTTGAAGTGCGGCGCCCAGAATTGGCGCACAGTACTCCAACTGTGGTCTGACCAGCGCCTGATAGAGGGGAAGTATCACCTCCTTGGACCTATTCGTCATGCATCTGCTGATGCACAATAAAGTGCCATTGGCTTTTTGATGGCTTCGTCACACTGCTGACTCATGTTCATCTTGGAGTCCACTAGGACTCCAAGATCCCTTTCCACTTCCGTGCCACCCAGCAGGTCATTCCCTAGGCTGTAGGTGTGCTGGACATTTTTCCTCCCTAGGTGCAGCACTTTGCATTTCTCCTTGTTGAACTGCATTCTGTTGTTTTCCGCCCACATGTCCAACCTGTCCAGGTCTGCTTGCAGCTGTTCCCTGCCCTCTGGCGTGTCCACTTCTCCCCATAGCTTTGTGTCATCTGCAAACTTGGACAGAGTACACTTCACTCCCTCGTCCAAGTCGCTGATGAAGACATTGAAGAGTATCGGTCCCAGGACCGAGCCCTGCAGGACCCCACTGCCCACACCCTTCCAGGTCGAAACCAACCCATCCACCAAGACTCTCTGGGTGTGACCCTCTAGCCAATTCACCACCCACTGGACTGTGTAGTCATCCAAGTCACAGCCTCTTAACTTGTTCACCAGTATGGGGTGGGATACCGTATCGAAGGCTTTCCTGAAGTCTAAGTATACGACATCCACCCCTCCTCCTGTGT
This sequence comes from Alligator sinensis, assembly GCF_000455745.1. Taxonomy (NCBI): domain Eukaryota; kingdom Metazoa; phylum Chordata; order Crocodylia; family Alligatoridae; genus Alligator; species Alligator sinensis. The sequence goes on along the minus strand of NW_005842442.1, from coordinate 959,616 downwards.
CCAGGTGTTTTGTAACCTGGTCATAAAAAGAGACTAGATTAGTCTGCCGTGACTAGGCACGATCTGCCTGCTACAAACCCGTACTTGTGTATCTCCTACAATTTGATATGCTACAGAACTCAAGTGTTCTATGCAATTATTAGCATTTTGTATAACTACAGAGAAACAAAGTTTCTACTATGGTAGATCAATACCAAATGTAATTTAGAGGCAACAGGACAATGCCTTCTAATAAATTAATTGGGTTATTAAAAAACCCTGTTCTCTTTCTAAATATTGCACATATGATATATCTCATATTGTTAGGGGGATGAGGTTAGGGGGGTGCAAACCTGGGGCCTCAAAGCTAAATACATCTTTTCTGAATCCATAGTTATAAACTCCTTTGTCATTTCATATCTGTTTCAGTTCTTAACTCTTCCAACAATTTACTTCTGGTTCTTGTTTGGCTGCAACAAGAACAACTCAGAATTTCAGCAGAGATGAATCTGACCTTGTATAGAATTCATAACTGAGTCAAACTTGCATTGAATCCTAGTCTAAGTCTGTGTTTGAATAAAAATGTAAGTACAATTCTAACAAAAAATAAGGTCTCCAGCCTCTCTCTACTATTCAGTAGGCCTGTGCAATGTGGCTAGTATTCGCTTTGGATTCGGATTTGGGGGACAGTGATTGAATTCAGTTATTCGAATCACTGTCCTGAATCGATTTGGCTGAATCTGATTCAGAGATTTGGCTGTGGCCAAATTGGCCCCATCCCCCGCCAGCCCTGTCAATGGCTGCTCTGCCCGGAGCTCCTGGCTCTTTGAAGAAAAAAAGCCCCCACTCACTGGCTGCTGCCAGGTCGGGGGCAATCCCTGCTGCCCCCCACTGCCTCATGCTGTATGGGGGGCTCTGTCACAAGCCCTCATCCCCTGCCTGCTCTCCTGGCCCCAGCTCCTGGCTTTTTAAAAAAAGAAGAAAAAAAAAAAGCTCCTATTTAGCAGCTGCCGCCAGGCGGAGGTGGGGAATCCCCACTGCCCCATGATGCATGGGGGGGCTCTGCCATGAGTTCTCAGAAGCCCTGAGGCCACTGCAGAAGCCAGTGACTGGGTTTTTTGGGATTTTTTTCTTAAGAGCTGGGAGCTGGGGTGAGCGGGGCAGCCATGGGGTGGGGGAGAGCAGGCAGGGGTCAGGGGACTCGTGGCAAAAAAGCCCGGGAACTGGGCTGGGCGGGACAGTCATGGGGGGGCTGGGGGAGCAGGCAGGGGTCAGGGGGTGCTTAAGAGGGCTGGGGGAGCAGGCAGGGGATGGGACCTGGCAGGGGTCCCCCCATGGTCCGCTCCCCCTACTTAAGCCTCCCCCCCCCACTTATCCTGTGGCAGCGAGTGGAGAGTGCCGGAATCTCCGAATCCCTCTTAATATTTTCTGAGCTGATTTGAAGATCTTCGAATTGATTCAGACCTTTTAATTGGTCTCCTGATTTGATTTGGATTTGGTCACCAAATTGGGCCAAATCTCCTCTGAATTGAATCACCACCCAAAGCTTTGCACAGCCCTACTACTTAGTTACTATTCTCTAGGTACTCTTAGAAATTATTAAAATGATGCTAATCCCATCAACTTCTCTAAAACTATATGTTATCAGAGAGATGATTGTATGTCTCAAGAGAGTAGTAATAAATGATGGAGCTGTTCATTGTTTCATATCTGGCCCAGGTTGGTTGTAGTCTATTACTATCTGGTAACTGGTGTTGCTATCTGCTGGTTACTTGATGGCCTATGTGGAATAAGTAAGAGGCTCCTCATTTCCTACAAGACAGGAATCTACATCCCAAAAAGCACAGACAGAGTTCGAATTAATTGTCACTTCCCATAAGTGTTGTAATTCACTTGAAAAGAAAATAGGTCACATGGGAAAGAGCCTTTAGATTAAGTGTACTGATGCATGCTGGAAGGAAGTGCTTATGGCACTTCACATTTTATGTAGGCAGCCAAGCTGTGCATTAACCCATCCTCATTTCAAAAACAAACTTTCCTGCCCCCACTGTAATGCATTAGTGGAACTGAATGCTTACTAGTGATGCACAGACAAGTTGGGAACTTCTGTTTGTGTTCACAAATGAGAACATTCTGGTTACAGCTGCTGGAAGTACTGAAATGGAGCCAGAAGGTAAAGGTACTTCATTTCCATGGATTTATACTTCATGAGATGTGTAAACTATCTGTATTCAAAAGAAAGTGCAAAGAGTTGAACCGATGCTGAAGTGGAAAAACTGTAGAATATGTCTTGCTGGAAGGAAGTGGAAGACTCCCATCTCACTGGGTGTCTTCCACTTCAGCGTGGATATTTATTCAAAGCAGAGATGACTATATTTGAGCAGTTTGTTCCACATCATAATTAATATCAGTGAAATATCTTGGCTGAATTCCAGATCTTCTTGGAAGGTGTTGGATACAAAGAAGGTAAAATCAAATCCTAGCTCTCACTGACCAGCCAACAATAATTACGGTCTGTCTCACTGCTTCTTAACAGACAAAATTAGTGGAGCCATATCTCTGTTCCTGCCAAGAATGTGTTGTGGATGATTTTTTTTTTGCAAGGCTCAAGTTCTCCATCTTCCATTCTCAACGGGAGAATTATTATACCCTGTATCAATACGTATTTGAGCCTATATTGGACAACACTTTCAATTTATTTCCATTCAATATCAATAAAATCTAAATTAAAAATGAACATGGTATTCTCAGTCTTACTATATATTGCAGATGGTATGTAGAATACAGAACTAAAGAAAAACACTGCGGTGTGAACACAGAATTTTCCTTCTGTTTTCTACAACCAGGGAAGTGTCATGTATTAACCTAGCTTAGACTTTCTGAGCTGTTTTTCTTGCTATCAGACAAGTGGTAGCTATCATCATCTAGAATAATGAAGAATCAAGTGAATCAAGCACTCTTTAAGTGGCATGAACATATCTCTTGTAGTGAATGAAAAAAATGAATGTTTATGATTTTCACTTATCTATGGTGATCTGCCACAGCTTGTAGAAACCTATCAGAGCTTATGTGTGGTTTCTTTGTCCAGATAGTAAAAAATGATGTAAACTGCCACTTTTGAAATTAATTTATGAAAATGTGGACTCCTTATATCAAACACTTCATCTAAATTTCATCACTTGTTGGATTTTGATAAACTACTGAAAAAATAGCTCAAGAATATCTGGGTTTCTTTTGGTTGTTACATGAGTATGAGTCGCATGTTTCTAACTGGATTTCTATGGATTATTCAATATCCCTGCATTTGGGACAAAGTGACCATTTTTGTTTTTGGCTTCTTTATAATGAAAAAGGGAATGTGAAGGGGAAAAAAGGGTTGACACAGACATCAGGTCTGTGGCAGATTGCAAAATGTTTTATTGATAACCATAGTTGATGAGAAGAGAAACAAGTTTGAAAAAAAGAGCTGATTATAAGTTATTTCACATTAAAATTCCTAGTCGATTATTGTCTTTAGCCCATTTTTTCTGCAGCGGGTGGATGTTTGCAATAATATATATTTATTCTATAATCCAAAATCAATATGTATATTTTATATTAATATTCATATATTATAACTCATAGTGGTTGATGACCATTTTGATACATACAGTATGTAGGCACCTTATTATGAAAGACAGGATAAACTAAAGACTTCCAATAGATTTTGCTTACTTAAACATCTGCAAATCTCTATTGGCTTGCAAAGTTTAAAATGTGTCCTCTAATGTGAACCTTACCTTGCTATGTCAGTACAAATCTCTGAGCATCTTACTGTCCAAACAGGGAAGAACCAGTGCACAAAAGAGAAGGCAGTGTAGATGCAGGGGGATGGGAGGAGGCAGCTGAGAATTGCTGAGAGCTTTCACGTGGTTCCAGAGTTGCTATAGAAACTATGTCTTTGTTTGTACATATTAAAAACAGCTGCCTCCTTTGCAAGCCTCTCTGTGAGGCTGTGCTGATTTTGTGTTCAACTGAGGAAAAGAAAGAGAGCTCTGACCAAAGTTAGCACAGTCTACAAGGATTTTTGTTTGCCTGTGAGATGTGGGTTTATTTTGTTGCTTTGGTCACTTAGTAAAAACGTGTGAAGCAGGAGATAAGTTTGTAAGAAAGTGTTTCTGATATTTGCAAGATCTCAAATCCTAAAAGAAATGGAACATAGTGCCAAACAGGAGCTCTCTCAGGAGCCTGGACTTTTCATGTATCAGAGGGACAGGGCAGGTAGCCTGTCTCACCTAGAGGCAGGACAACTTCCACTCTAGGAGAATGCACGCTTTAGACTTTGCTCCAGATGTACCCGTCTCTTTTGTCTCAGCAGCAGAATATGATGTCAAATGCCCTCAGTCTGTAGACCTATCTGAAGTCTCTGTCTAACTGATTCCCTTATTGCTATACTATTCACAGCATTTGGGAGCAGCTGTGTACTAAGCATAAAGACTAATGATTGTTCATAAAGATGAATATTCATCTAATTCACATTGGCACTGGCCTTGTGCAGCTGTTCCTGAAGGAACCCTTTAGAATAATGGCGAGTGATCATTAAGAAAGCTGAATATACCCATCGTAGGACATAGGTACTTGCAAGATGTCAGGGTGCTCCCTAAAAAAAGTACAACGGATTTAAAAAGTGCAATGAGAAAAAAATGAATGCACACACAGCACATTAACATGCCACATGAATAAGCAACCAGAACTAAGCAGCTCATGTAAGGTGACTACTTTACAATACAGATTCAGAGCATCAAAGTTTATGCAGTATTTTTCTAATGCTGTCAATGGTATCTATTTTGTTGAATCCTTCTAAAGCTTTATATTCTTTCCCTCTACATTTATGCTAAACTATCATGACCTAATTTTGACAATACCTTCTTTTATTAAAGTTGTGTGTATCCTTCTTAAAGTTGGTGCCTTGAAAATTGAACTCAGCATCTCTGGAAGCCCTTTCCCCTGTTCCATACTCACAATCTTTTTCCCTCTATAGTGACATGAAAAAATGTTGGTATCTTATAAAAGCCAGAGGAAACAGCATGAAGGGCTGAGGAAACAAGCTCTTTATAAACTAGTACCTTCATGCTTCACAGATTACATTTTTCTTTTCTTTGAGAGGCTTTCAAGTTGAAGTTTGTAGTAGCATATGAAAAGCCACTTTTCTTGGTTTCTAGGCTAAGCTGATTCTGGGGATAATTTTTTTTTTTTTTTACTTTTAGCTGCAGAACTACATGAAAATCAGTTAGAATTACATTATATATTCCTTATGGTTACTTTTCCATATAAACACATACTACAATTGTGGATGTTGTATTTACACAGGCCAAAAAAAGATCTTTTTAAGTGTTAGAGTAGGAAAGGATGGCCTTCCCCTCAAGACCATCTTCCTTTTGAAATATGATTTACAGCTACCAGAGAACCTTTTGTATCAAGTTGTTTCATCAGTAACAGGTAATATTTTAGCCATGAAGTTTTGTGACAAAGTCCTGTTTATCTTGCTTACTGGAGGATTCTTATCGACTTAAATGAACTATCTGCATGAATAATGATTTGGTTCTTAGTCTGCACTGGTTTGGACAGTACGACAGATCATCCAAAGCATACAGGCACCTGCTTTCGACTGAAATCTTTGAGTTGCATCTATCTATTATGCTGAGGAATCAAACCCAAGGGACCCAAAAATGGATGGAAGGCTTGCTGAGGGTTACAGCTCAAATCTGGCTAAGGTGGATTTAAGAATGTCTGGCTCATGCATAGCATTTATTACACTGGATCAATTGCATGGGTCAATCTGATCTATTATTGTATTGATTGCTTTGAAATCTGATTAGACTGGCAAATCTTTTATATATGTGCTACCTTTACATATGTATCCAAAGATCTGGATGTGTTTATCTCCACAATCTGAGATCCACATCATACTTTTTCAAAGATGGGATGAAGGATGAGCATCATTAAGTAGCCCAGGACAAATAGCAACTGGGAAAGAATGTAAGTTTATTTGTGTGAAGCAGCTTTAAAAACTGTTGAGTAGGTATTCTGTTCAAGTTAATGTTCTTCTGTCTCTGAATTTGGGAGTACTGATCAACCAATCAGAATACAGGATTGGAAGTGTGAGTATCCCAGAGAGTTTATAATGTTTATATGAGGATTGGCTCTCTAAGAGATTATCTTCCACTATGTTATTCTACACTGAAATATGAATGATGTTTTAGTGATGTTGCAGTCATATCCATGCCTACATCTAAAACAGATGTTGACTTGATTCACTTATAATAAACTGGTGTAGTGCTGCAGGTTGGCTAAGTAACTCTGAATCAGAAACAGTATAGTTGTGTTTATATGGTGTTATGCCCAGTTTTACTTGCTCTGTCTCTTGGCAAATGTAGCATGATACTGCCTAGTACATCAAGAATGTTTGGGCAGGAGGTTCATTAGCCAACTTGGAACCAATTTTCTAAATTCAGGGCAAAACTTGCATTTCAGGGACTCTTGGGAAATACCAGAATACAGCCCCCAAATGTGGGACCATCCTGGAAAATTCAAGTTAGTTGTTCACTTTAGTGTTGCATAAATAATTATCACAAAAGAAGACAGTGATCAAATGACAAGTACAATTAACAGCAAAGCTGAGGATTAGGGCTTGTAGTAGTACATACTCAGCCACAATTAGGCAAAGAACATGTTACAGACATGGGGACCAACAGTTTTGGCAGGTGTGGCACAAATTAACCCTTCCCTAGTAGGGTTGTTCCTTCTTCCTATCTCATTCTCCTGCCTGATCTACAGCAGAGCCCTCAAACCAATCTCTTAGGGAAACAAGAGTTCTTGGTGGCTATTTGCTTTTAAACCCACACTTTCTGTATTAATTCTTAATTACAATGTAGAAGTAAAAACAGAGCAGCGCTCAGTGGACATAGTTATATTTAGATGACAGCTGCTGGTAACAAAACCTGACATAGATGTTTGGTTTCATATTTTTGCAGGATTAAAAGTAGGACCCATGAAAAAAATGTAGTTCCAATACTGACATACTCAGACTGTAGTGTAATAAGTGTGTGGAGAGGATAGCAGGCAAAGGAAACCCCTTCCACTATGAGGAAAGAACACAGAAGGAATGGGGAGCCCTTATCCATGACAAGGTTTCTGTCCTCTCCTCAGGGGCCTTGGGAAACTCACTTTCCCTCTGTCCTCATAAGGGAGACAGGAGATAGAGGGAAAGTGAGTTTCCCAAGGCTGCTGAGGAGAGGACAGAAACCTTGTCATGGATAAGGATAACAAGAGAACCCCCTTGGGCAGAGCGAGAAAACAGAAGGGTAGGGGAATCTCTTACATCCATTGGGAGGACAGAAGGGAAGGGAAGTCCCCTTGTTACATTTTATCCTTCGAGCTCTAATTAATCTGGAAGGTTTTGCGCTTCTATTAACATCAAAGCTGTTCTACGCATCAGGCAAAACCTGCCTTCCTCACACTGCATGGTGAAGGCACTTCTGATATTCTCACAGAGTTGAGAGATTAATACAATATAGCATAACATTACATTTGAACTTGCAATGAGATGTTGGTGATTTAAGCCTCAAGATCTTAACATTTTATATTATAGTTTAAGATCTGTTTGTTTTTCCCCCATTATTTGACTGTTGCTTCAGTTAAAGAGCAAGCAGCAGAGGTGCCAAGAGAGCAGCAAAAAGTGCCAGGAGCAACATATGGGACTGAAAGTCCTTATAAAGTCAGGATCATATGTGCACAATTGCATACCGAGGAAAAATTGCGTAAACAAATATTTTACTTGGAAAAGGAGTGGGGCCTTTGCAATAAATACTTAAGGTTCCCAAAATAGGTAAACATGACATGTAAAGCACAACATTTTTCTCCACACTTGCACATACATAAGAATTTGAAATAGCATGTTGGTTTATGCCTTGAGTGGTTTTGTTGCCAAGCATAGTCCTTAGTTCATAGAAGCATAGAATCATAGAAGTAGGGTCGGAAGGGACCTTGTAGATTTTCAGGTCCGACCCCCTGCCTGGGCAGGAGAGAAACTGGGCTCAAGTGACCCCAGCCAGGTAGGCATCGAGCCGCTTCTTAAAGACCCCCAGGATAGGAGCCAGCACCACTTCCCTTGGAAGTTGGTTCCAGATCCTAGCCGCCCTGACTGTGAAGTAGTTCCTACGGATGTCTAATCTAAACCTACTCTCCAACAACTTGTGGCTGTTATTCCTTGTTATCCCCGGGGGGACTAGGGGAAACAAGGTCTCCCCCAAACCCTTCTGGTGCCCCCTAGTGAGTTTATAGACGGTCACCAGTTCCCCCCTCAGCCTTCTCTTGTGAAGGCTGAACAGGTTCAGGTCCCATAGCCTCTCAGTTAGGAGAGTTAGTTAGCCTCCTTGTAGTTAAGGACAATGATTGAATAGTCAGAAGCCCACTCAGACATCTTCAAGGAAAAGCTGAGTAAGTTCATTGGCCCAAAGAAGTAAACTGCATCTTATTGATCCTTATGCAAGAGAGGATGGAGTCTTGTAGGTTTCAAGGGCTCCAACCTGTCTTGAGAGAGAGGGATCTTCTCAGCTGCCATTAAGGAAGAAAGTATGTTTTAGATCTAAGATCACATAGATTCTGCCATTGAAATAATCATAGTCCCTTTTCTCCTATCCCTTAGGCCCTCCATCAAGTTACGCTGTAGGACAGGAATGAATTACATCATAAAATTTTGCAGAGAAAAAGAGCAAGCACTACAAAAAATTACAGCCTTCTGGGGAGAGGGGAAGAATATACTATTATACTACTGACTCCACATTCTAGGGATATTTCATCTGTGGAAACCTGATTTCATTCTTTAGAAAAATTCTGGTGTTACTTATAAAAATTATTCTGGTATAATTCCAGTGACTGCAAGTTTACTTGATTTATATTGGCATGGTCAAGTGTTTGTACAATGGCAGCATAAGCTACGCTGGTATCTGAGAGAGATGACCAACTTTCCTAAGGTAGCTGTCCTCGGAAAGACAGTGGCAAGGAACTTGGTAATAAATAGCCTCTTTGCATTCAGCAAATAGCTAACTGGATGACATTGACTAAAGTTGTAGAAGCATAATCCATTCACTGAGGTAAATTATATTGGTGTATTGTTACTCCTGATTTTCTAAGCAGAGTAACTTACATGAGTTTAGAACTATATACCATGTTTCTACTTCAGTTTTAAACCAATATAAAGGGAGATTCCACTGGTATACATGTTGTATGACCTTGCCTTAAGACTATTAACAAAGTCCTTACTTAGTGAATACTGGGTGTATCTACGTTTATTAATGTGCCTTAAATACTGTGCATTTAGTTTAGTACTTCCTTAATAAAGTACTAACTAAATGCACAGTACCTCAAGTTATTGCACAGTAGTGCCAGCACATGGTTATTTAGTGATGCTTAATTTGCATTAGCCTAATAACACCACACAGTAGGCTATTAGCACAGTTTTTGCCGTGACATGCTACTGCACAGCGTTATTAGGCCAATGCACAGTAAGCATCTCATGTAGACACACCCACTGGAAAGTATTAGTGCTGAAGAGGCTAAAGAGGCAGGCTTATTTTGGCTAGCTTGGCTACTGCAATGGGCACATCTACAGGTCACCTTATGGAAGTACTAAAGCACAGCACAGGAACCGCCTGTACTGTGCCATGCACATGGCACACGGTTAGTTTTAGCCACTACTTTACCATAGTGGCATGCTAAAACAGGGGAGCATGCTGCTATGGTGAAGTAGTTGTCAGTCATTTATAGACTCACGTGATCATTATGACAGTGTAGCACATCATATGGCGATGTAGCACATCGCTATGGCAATGTAGGGCAACATGTAGATGCTCCCAATAATGATAAAATAATAAGGGTTTCAAGGCCATAATGGATTCTGGTTATTTAGTCCATGCTGAAACATGTGCCATAGTATCTTCACTGATACTGTTACCAGAGGTAGCTAGAATAATCCGGGTTGAGTATGCCTGCCCATTCTGTAGTCACAGGGTGCATCTACACAAGATGCTTTATTGCACATTAGACTAATTTCATGTGCAGTAAACGATCACCATCTACACATGCACAGCAATTATTGTGCAGTAGATTAACCATTTGCTAGTACCCAGAGATACAGGTACTACAAAACAGTGCTTTAAACAGTGCTTTAAATTAATGTGTCACAGCACACATTTAAATGCTAACTGGGAGCAAATTGCTCTGGGTCAGCCCAGGCAGCAGGGGGCCACAATGGCTGCCTGGTTTAAGCCCTAAGCTGTAGGTAATGGGGAGGGAGCTATGTCTGGCTCTGGAGGCAGCTCCCAGCCACATGGAGTTTGGGATCACAGCTCAGCTCAGCAGCACTGGCTTTGCGTGATGCCGTGTGCTGGAGCAGCGCCCTGATCTCTCCCCTTGCTTTGCTTGCAGGCAGTGGAGAAGCATGGGATGAACTTGCTGGATCAGTTTGTAATCAAGGGTAAGAAGGTGTCTGCCTGCTCTGCAACCTTAGACCCTGCTTTGGTCTCTGTGGCCCACTCTTGGCAATTGCTATCCTCTGCACCTTGAAGTCACTTTGCTGCCTAACGCACTTAGCACTTGGCCTAAAGCACCTGTGCCACAGGCAGGCAGGAGATGAGCAGTGCTGGGATTAGGGGGACCCACATTTCCCTCCAGTCTTGGTGCTGATCCAGCAAATTCATCCTGGTCTCTTCCACCATCTGCAAGCAAAGCAAGGGGAGAGATCAGCTGCTGCTCTGGCACAGGGCATCACCCCCAGCCAGCAATGCTGAGGGGGTCTGCAATCCTGACCTTCACATAGCTGGGAAATGCCTCTGGACCTGGCTACAGCTTCCTCTAGCTCCTGGAGTTTGGGACTGACCCCTGTGGCCCCTGCCAGCCCAAGGCTGGAGCCTGGAGCTCTTCCTAGTTGGTGCAGGGCAGCAGAGCAGGACAGGAGCAGCCCTGAACTAGGCTACTCCTGTGAGGCTCAGTTTGTTCCTGATCTTGGCACATGTGTAGACGTATGCCCAGGAGCAGTTTAATGTACCTGCACAATAAACTCTGATGCATTAATTGCACATGTACATGTGCCCACAGTGATTAGTACAGACATATCCACAATGTCTGCTACTCTATTAAAGCATCACCAGAGAAAGACACCTTTAAAAGTAGTTTGACTAGAAATACAAGTGGATTTGATCCTAGCAATTATTGTAGTATAAAAAACAACAGAGCGCCAGAGAGGAAGAGATAACTGCCGGGTCTTTATCTCCATGAAAGGTTAACTTTCTGATTTAACTGCTGTCTGTTATAGAAGCAAGCATCACAATAAGTATCAAGCCAAAGGGAAAGAAAGAAAAGGGACTAGGCTGCAGAGAAAGGAAATACAGCCATATTCTAAATTTTGGAATCCAAACCACAAAGCACTTAAGTACATGTATACGTGAAGCCTCCAAGTACTCTGGCTTTGTTCCTGAGTTATTCAGGTGTTTTCTGAAATTTATCCTCATTCAGTAACTGAAAAGAACTCAGAATTGTGGTTAGAATGCTACAACATGCTGCATATTTCATTGGTTTAAAAATGGATGAATTTGTTAACCTGAAATAACCTTATAACTATTATTTTATTGCCTGTTTCTTTCTACTCACTCTACTAAGGAATGCTAATGCCTGTATGGCATGTCAAATTAGTATGTTGTCATAAATTTGTCACAAAATCAGCAAACCCAAAATTATTTATTTAAGGCCATATCTGGCCTTGCACCAGGAGAGATCCAAATTAACACATTACATATCTAGGATCCCTTTGCAATCCATAGTGCCTGCTATGGGTGATCCAGCTCACCTAGGTGTTCTTCAGGGAGGTGCCTCTCTGAAGCCACTTAGAAACACCTGGCACAGGGATACCTGAACCCTTGTCCCTCCTTAGGGCTTAGGCAACTGGCTCAGGGCTTCAAGAGAGATACTTCTGCTACACTGAGATTTAAGTCACTCTGACCTAGAACCAGAAGGCAGCAGTTCAGTGAAGGCACACTGCTACCCATTGCATTCACTCTTGACTATGGTGTTGTCACCCACCTTTTGTCTAATAACTGAATGGTAAGAGCGCATGTTTAGGAAGTCAGATACTTGGATTCTAAACCCACACATGCTCCGGGGATTCAGTTCCATAAGAGGGGACCATAATCGCCAGGCTGCATGGTTCTTCACTGTCCTCTTGTCCATTAGGGTCTTGTCTGCTAGCCCTAGTGCCAATTTTGACATGCATTACATTACTAGGACAGCCATGGATCTTGCTTGGAGTTGAACCCAGCTAGCTGTGGAAAGAATGAGAGCTATAGTTTGGGATAGTTTTGTTACCATTTAGTTTTGTGTTTATGTAATCAGCTGTTCAACTGAAAACAGGGTAAGTGGAGTGTGGGATGAGTATTTCTTGGAGAGGAATGTTTTGGGGGTTGGTGTGACAGTATGTATGGATCTCAGAGGCAAAACCAGCAGCAGAAAGGAGGAGTCCAAAAGAGGAACAGGGAGTGAGGGGGAGGAGACAGGAAAAACAAAGAGAGTTAGAGAGGCTGAGTGAGAACAGCAGGTCCTGTAGCAGTTCTGTAAGAAACTGCTATAATAAAGACACTGTTTATATTAAGTAGGGAGCTGTTCCTTGATTACCCATACAGGGTCAGATGATACAGTTGGAGTCTGGAGAGGTGGACAGGCTTTGTATTGTTCCAGTTTGAGTTCCTTTTGGGAATAAAATCAAACCTCCAGAAAGGACCATATTTTGACCTGCTACAGTTTGTAGGGAGTGTATCTGGTGCTGTGTGGGGATGCCACCTTCTTACACTGCCTTTCTCCACAGAGAAAACTTCAGCCAAGTTAGCTGTGGAAAGCAGCTTTACATAGCTAAGGATGTAATAAGTTGTCAAAAAAGGATTTGTGTAGCTTTTAGTTTTTGTGTGTGTGGTTTTTTTTTCCAGAAGAGCAACCTTTTTGGTGAGAGGTAATTCCCAGAACCATGTAAGCAAGTGTCTCAAAAAGATTGGGAAAGGCATGTTTTAGGGTTTTGGCTATTTGTCACTATGTGTTATGCCTCAGACGGCACTATATATTTATTTTTCTGCACTTATGTGACTTAAAGCTGAGAATATTTTTTCCAGTCGTAAAGCTGGCTTTGCTTTTATATTTCATCCCAGCATAGAACAGTGACAAACTCTTGTGAACCCATAAAACCAGGTAAAGGAGCTCCTTAAATTCCGATTGGTGTATATATGAGGTAGGACAGGGTGGAACCTTAGAGAGGCAAGAACCTTTGTAGCCGCTAGGAATGGACTTGCAGAAAGAAAGTGCCCAGTTAATCTCTAAAGGGTGTGTGCAGATGTTACATTTAACACAACCTAGTGAGAGGTAGGTCAATCTAAATATCTATCTATGCAAATGTTCAGAGGTTTAAATAGGGCCAAAAATGGTTATAAGTTAATTAACCTAAACAGGTGAACTAACACATTGGGAATGGGTTAACCTGATCCAGCAAATGTCTGCACGTGTTTGGAGCTCAGTCCCAGGGCTGGGAAAGCCCAACTGCTCACTCCAGCCCTGGAGCTGTGCTCTTATTACTCCCCCCGACCCTGACTGAGCTATTCCAGTCCCCCCACCCTCAAATCCCTGCAGACCTGCCAACCCCACCTACAGGCCCACCAGCCCCATTGGCCCTGCCAAATCTCACTCTCTCTCCCACAGACTCACTACCTTCCCCACCATCTGCCCTTCTCCCCACCCTGAGTTGCTTACACCAGGTTTCCTGCACAGCTCCCAACACTGGTGAATGCCTGCACAGAGTGCTCCCTGTCTATGATCACGTGGCTTAAAGTAAGCCATGTGATCACAGACAGGGTGCAGAGAATGTTTGTAGCCAAAGTGCCACCCTGCCTTACTTTCTGCTTGACTTCAGACTAACACAACTAACCACCTCTCTACAGATTTTTATATGCAACTCACACTGGGATACTGGAAAGAAAAAAGCATTTTACAGAGGTTCATTAAAATTTTAAAAGCACTGCAGTAATTCTTTGAATTAAATGTATTTGTATACGTGAAAGTACATTTCACTGCAGGAGTAGAAACTGGTGGCTCATTTAAAAAAAAAAAATTCATATGTCAGAAACTTAAAGTCTAATTCATCCTGCTCTCAGCTCAGAAATAAATATATCTATACAGAAATGTCTGGATTAAAAAATATATAAGTGATGTCACTGATGGCACTGCAATAGGCTTAGGTAGGGGTAAGTGTGAAAATAGAAAGAGAAAACAAGCAATCTTTCTCCTCTGCCAGAAAATACCACCTGTAGGAGTTGAACTTAAGAATAAGATCCCACAGAACTATGTGGCTTTTCACATGGTCTGGCCTGTTGTTTACTTATAAAAGACATTCTTAGTGACAGTCCAGATGCCTAACACAGTTCCTCTTGATTGCACTGGGAGGCATCCAAATGGATTTAAAGGTGTAATTTTGTCCCCTAAACTATAAGGCTAGGGACAAACATTACACATAAACCAGTTTAAGTGATCAGAAACTGGTTTAAACCTGTAATAGAGCAAACATTCAGTGCATATAAATCAATTTGAAAATGTCTGAAACCGGCTTTAGATAAACCTGGTTGAATGTAGTATCAGACTTAACTGATTTGGGTCCAACTGGTTTATTCAATGTCTGTCCCAGACCCCTTCCTGGTTTAAGGTAAACCAGAGTCCTCCAGCATCCCAGCATGCTCTCTGAGCTGGGCAGGGCTCTCTGCTTCAGTCGCAGGGCTGCCCTGCCCCTCTGCTCTCTAGCCTGAGTAGGAACCGGCCCTAGCAGAGATACTGGCCGGCATGGCCCCATTAAGGAAAAGAAGGCAGGGAGGGATTAATTCTTCCGTCCTTCCCCTCCTCCCTCACTGCAGCCAGAGTCTGCTTGTATGCTGGGGAGCAGAAGGGAGGGGGCTGTGGAGGTGACCCCTGGGGGCCGGGCAGCCTGGCATAGAACCCCATTCCCTGCCCCATGGTGGCAGCAGAGGAGCAGGGGAAGAATCCCCCTCTGATGCTGGGCAGGCCCACAGAGCCCCCCTTCCACCCAATGATGACAGGGGTGGAGGAGGAAGGAGAAGAGCCCTCCTCCCCAGCACTGAATAGAGACCTCCTCCCTGACCTGATGTGGTGGGGGAGAGGGACGAAGGGGGAGAGTTACCCTCTGGGGCTGGGCAGCCCTGTGGTCTGGGATTCCTCCCAGCTGTCAAGGAGCCATTGGGGTGGACAGAGCTCTCCCCTCCTCCTCCCCTGCCATAGTGGTCTGGCCAGTCTCCCTCATCCCCCACCACCGGCACCCTGCAGGAGAAGTTTGGGGTTTACTCAGGCCTGGCCACGCTCCTCCCCACTGCTCAGCTCAGCTTCCCTATGGGAGTGAAGGGCTGCTATAGCGCCCCCGGGCTTCTGGCCTGAGCCACTGCAGGCATGTGCTGAACATCTATCTACTTGCAAACCAGTTCACTCTCTGCAGGTTAGACTAACCTGTAAAAACTGAATCAATTTAGGCTCAGGTTATTTTTGAATGTCTGTCTCTAGCTCAAACCTCTATCTTAACCTCAAATCTGAAAAGTCATGAATTTAAGGCCAGGAAATTTGAGATAATACCAGAAAAGAAGGATGAGAAGAAATATTTGAGGCCCTGTTATAGGGGAAAGTAATATTAAATTTGCCAAATGACTTCAAGAAGTGTCACAGAAGCAAATCTTAAATATGCATGTCCTAGAAAGGAAAGCAAAGTGGCAGTGAAACACAGGAATAGCTCTGCTTCCATTTCCTCTCTGAAATACCACTTGCAGACTGTGCTGAAAGCCATCAGGATCTGATCTATGGAGTTTGTTACACATAGATACAGAAAAACCTGTTTGCAAGAAAACAGTATGTCATGACAGCCTGGAACCAATCCTGTCACGCCTACCCTAAAGTGCTATTTACAAGCAATTCACCCACTGCAATATGGTTGTTTGAATGTGACAGAGGGAGATAGGAAATGTGTATTTTGCTAAGTGAAAGAGACTCTGTCAGCATGTGCTAAAGATCCATAATAACCAAATCAAATACATAATAACCAAATCAAGTACATACAAAAGGTCAGATCCTTGGCTGGTGTAAATCAGCATTACTCTTACTGATTTCAGTGCAGCAGACTGCTTTACATCTCTTGAGAATCTAGATCCAAACTAATAGCCTTACAGGAAAAAACAGAAATGTCACTCTCTATCCCTATTGTGATAAGTGGCTATCAGCAACATAAGAGTTGAGAAAATAACAGAGAGTTCAGATAACTCACTGACACTGTACTGCTTTAGTCTATCATATCATAGAAATAACTTCTATTTTTCAGCAACTTGGACCATAGTACACCAGTGAAACAAGGCACCAGTGGTAAAACTACAAACCCTACTTCATGGTAGAGGCAAATTTATTTACATAACAATGTACTGATGAGAGAGATAGGTAATGAGATGAGACACTGAAGAGCTTATAAATAAATGGTGCAACTTTCAAGGCAGTATACTAAAGTATCATTTGTTTAAACCACTGATCAGTAGCAAAGACATTTGAAAACATGCTGCACTTTGCATCTCTGGATTTTACAGTCATCTCTGGGTTTTATAGTTATCAAAATGCCATAAGATTCAAAACCAAATCAGTGGGTGGCCTACCTCATAAGATCTTTCCTTGTGGCTTATCATTGCTGACAGTGGAGCTAGTATTGAAAGTGTCAATTTTCACATCCACATCTTGGATATATTCTGAAGAATCCCTTCACAAGGACTATGTGCTCCTTTATTGAATGTTAAATGCCAAACCCCATCCCTAACTTTAATCATTCAGTAAAGATCCAAAAATGTCTCTGAGAGCTAGAGGGGAAAATCAATCAATGAAGGCACACCGTTTAAAAGAATAATTGTCCACCTGATGAATCTTGACTTGGTACATGCTGCAAAGGTAGGTGCTGCCTGTACAACAGCAGATTCTGCTCATGAATGTTCAGGAGTGTAAATAACACCTGGGCATGGGAGAAGACAGTGCTTTAATTTCTGAAAAATTAGTCTACTTTCCCAGATTTTTTTCCAACATTTTCAGAGAAGTTGGCTAAAGCTGGATAATATCAGCATGACCAATGCTTCGAGATACTTTCATGACAGAGGCCATACAACTGAAAAAATGTAATCGTTTATAAAATTACTTTTCAGTTGGCTCCTGAAATAACATATTGAAAATGTCTGGCATGTGGGTCTCAACACACCCCACATTCTGTTCTCTTTGTGCACCCTCTGGTGGTATAAAGGGGACAGAAACCTGTCAGATATCCCACTCTAGGCAGCACAGAACAGTGGTTAGCAATGTTTTTAGACTTAAGACACCCCTTGTTGGACTCAAAGCACCCCTCAGAAAATGCCAGCTCTTAGTTTTCTAATCATTTTTTTACTATGGAAAAATATTAGAGCAATTATTCTGTTGCAAGGAACTCAGAAAGACCACCACAGGTAAGAATATTTTTAAGACTATGGATTCCTATCTGAGATCTCTGGATTTATCTTGTGAATCATGTTTGTACACTTAACTGTGCTAACATTGTGTGGCACCCTGTGACACCCTCAAAAGGCTCTCGAGGCACCCTAGGGTGCTACAGAACCCTGGCTGCAAATCACTGGTGTAGATGTTGCACAGTTGGTTTCTACCTCACTTCTATTCCAGCCTAACAACATGACGGAAAACTACAGGGCAACGAGAGTGGAAACAGGACAAACAGAGTACAGTGCAGCAATTCCTGTTCAGTACACCAACTTCTTGGGACCACACTCCCAAATATCAGGGAGCTACAAATACATATTTTTCTGCTCTTCCTCTTAGCTGTGTCCTGTGTTTAACACGTCCACCTGTAGACTTAGGACAATGTTTGGAAAAACCTATTCCTGTACTTGGGTAAATTTATTGACCAAAACACAGTATTAATTTAACTTATTAATCTGACACAATATAAAAATACAAAAAAAAAGTACTCTGGGTCCTGGTTCAGAGATTTAGATATCCCTCGGCTAGACTATATTAAATACAACATACATACATGGACATATACCAAGAAGATGAGCTTTGACCAGTGAAGCCCTGGGAATGGTAGAGCATTTGACAGCAATTGTGTTTGGTATCATGTGATATGGAAGAACAAATAAATGGCTAACAGATGAGTCCCAAGTTAAGGTTAAAAAGACGGATGTCTCAAGAACCAGGCTTCAGGAGGAGAATGAAGATGAGCAAACTTTCAATTGAACAGTAAAAGAAAGAAGTAGGGGATGATCCATGCCTTCAGGATGGCCAGCAAAGAAAATTAAAGAGGTGCAATAAGATTCTATGTGTTGCTTATGCCAAGGCTAGTGACATTAAAAGGAGACAACTTGCTCTATGCTGAGAACATAGATCCTGAACCTAGATGCTGGATGCTGAGCTCTAATTGGAAGAGGTAGGAATTAAGGATGCAGAACTAGCATCAGGCTCTGAATGTAGTGAGAATAACTTTCTCTGATCCAACATTCAAGAATAATATTCAGTCATAGCTATCTAATGGTTCCAATTTTAAAAATGTGATTAGATTTTAACCAGCATCTTTGCTGTTCCAATCCTTCCACAGGCACTATTTGAAATCAAGTGAGTTAGATGAGGGGATGTGAAAGAGTTAGTATGACTTTCCTTTTTCTACTCTCTCTCATGTATTCAGTTTATTTCAACAGTAGCTACTCTGAATATTAAAGAGAAGTGACAGGATGGGGGCAGGGGGAAAGATGTCACAGCACAAAAGGTTTAATCTATTTATACAGTCAAATTGTGGTGTGATAGAAATTTATAGGAAGGAAAATCCTTTGGTAGACTTGTTTTTTATTCTATGTATATAAAGGGCTTAGCCCATCTGTCTGTTTGTCTATTTGTCCATAACACTCTTGGGAGGGGAGGGGGCTGGCTCCCAGTGGGGCATGGCTACAGCCAGTGCCGCATCAAGAATGCCCATCAACAATGAGGGGTGGGGTGTGGCTCTGGTGGAGTGGGCCAGGCAGATGTGGAGTGTGGGGGGAGGGGGAAAGCAGTGGTGGCACAGGGCCAGATGCAGAGCTGAGGGGGTGTGCCCAGATGCTGAGCGGGGGGGTGCAGGGCTGGATGCAGAGTGGAGGTGGGGTGGGGTGGTGTGGGGCTGGACACAAAGCAGGAGGGCAGGGATGGCACATGGCCAGACATGGTGGGTGATGGCAGCTGCTGTGTATAAGTTTTGCCACACCCCACCCCCCGCTCCTGGGAGGTGGCAGTGGCATGGGGTGGTGGGTGGCAGCACTCCAACCCTGCCCTCCCCCCATCATTCTTAATGGGCAATTCACTGATATTAATATAACAGCCTAATTTGACTAAAGCAGCCATCAAGATTTTAACCAGTGTTCATTCTTGCATTTGTTAGAAATGCTTTTCAAGTCCATCCAGGAAAGATTTTAGGAAACGGGGATCAGCAAATCTCAATATTAAAAAAAAAAAAAAGACAACAATGATTTAAATTGGTATAAATGTTTTAAATTGTGTAAATTGACATAATTTTGCTGAAATTGGTCAGAAATCCCAATTTATGCCATTTGAGGATCAGAGACTTCAGAAAACATTCCTGATCCTACCATTACTAATAATATTGCTGCCGCTTCTGGCATGATTTTGGTACAAATGTGAATATCTTTTTATGAGGTGAGAGGCACAGATATGATGACATGGAATCATTAGAAGACAAATCCCAGGGTACTTTATTAATATTACCATTTCAAAGCCTTGATTTTCCTAACTTCTGCCCTCCAGAGATTATGCCACTTCATTCCGAAACTGGGAAGCTTGTTTATTTCACAACATTCTTGCCATTAGGGCTAATGTGCAGAGAGTTGATACTTGGGTAGTTATGGCCAAGCAAATGACTGCTCTGTCCCAATGGCTGCTCAGCTATTTTTGGCAGAATGCCCCCATCCCTTCTACCACGTCATTACAATCAACTATTTGCTATACTTAACTTATCCCATCTTGTGCATCAATAATGGGAACTGATATCAGGCCCCTCTGTCTTCTCCAGTTGCTTTCAATGGCTTTTGCCATACCTTGTTTTAATAACTGTTCTGTTTCCTATTTATTTTGTCAATGGCTGTAAAAGTGCCTGAGGCCTAGAAGCCTAATGTACTTAAAGAAGGTATTGGTGACTGGTGCTTGCTGGTCATGCATGTTTCTGTTAATAGTTATTGGCAAGAAATAAATAAATACTTGGAAATAAATCAAACTAAATTCTTGCTCATTTTAAGGGCATTATTTATCAAGTTTCTAGATATTATCATACCTGAGTATTGAAGACCCAGTGATTTTAAATTTCACTCATTTGAATAATGCTAGGTTTCACAGATAGTACATAACAATAAACTTAACATCGAGTTAATAAGTTGGGTAAAATTCTAACATTTGTTCTATTCCCACCAGTGTTAGCAGAATTGCACAGGTGAGAGACAGCTCAGAATCAGTCCCTACTGCTGTGGTGTAGGGTGTTTTTATAGCTCTAGTTAGTTGGGCAAAAGCCACAGGACTTGATTCAGTGGATTCATTAAATTGAACATTTATCCCTGAGAAAATCTCTATATTGGGTTGGTTAAATAATTTTGGTAGCTATAGAAGTACTCATTAATTAGTAGCAGGAATAGTTTGTGCTTCAGTGCAGTACCAATCAGGATTAAATGTGTTACATAATGCAATCATTAGAGAATACAGTTATGTTGCATTTCAACACTATTTTTTTCATAACTATTTCAAGTAATGATATCAAAGTGTAAGAATATGCTTAGTATAGTACAAGATGAGATCACTGCAAGTTTTAGAGATACAATTAGAAATACATAACTATCATTAAACAAAATATGTGATTCTGTTTTCCCACCATTATTTGAGTTGAAAATACTCTTTATTTTTATTCCTCAGTCAACACATTATTTTTCTTTTCTTTACTATTTTAAGCAGTTTAGAGATGATCATGTTAAATTTGTTTTCATTTTCCCCAAAAATGTTTCATTGAAAGTTATGCTACAGCTATTTAAAAAAACAGCAATATAAAAAATCATTATGGTAGTGCCCTATCAACATAAACACACACAGGGATCCAATCAATAATTAATCATGTTTGAGATTAACTGGCAATATCAACAAATCTAATCTTCTTTTCTATTATAGATTTTCCATTACATTTTGATCAGTGAAACTTCAGCTTGCTAATATGAAAAAACATATATATGCAATTCTAAGGCTAACCCACCTGCTGGTGTTTGCTCTAATCTCAAAGATAAGGCACACAGGAATTAAAGTCCTCTAGCTGGTGTCTATCATATGTGTGCAATTTCACTCTTCCATTCTGCCCTTTAATATCATCTCATAATCTAATAAGAGTCATTATATGCATCATATGAGCCAAGCTTTTATCCCAGTTACCACAATTTATATACCTGGAATAACTCAAGTGAAGTCCAAGGAGTTATTTCAGGTGTACATATACTAGCATGACAGATCAGGTTAAAATACGTGTATATACATGTTAATAATTGTTTGGCCTTGGGTGTACTGACAAATGAATTGTATATCAGAGTACTTACATTTTTAAATAATTTCTGCCATTTGCAGTCACATATTCAGCATTTAGTAGGTCATACCTAGTAGGTTCAACCTTCAGGAGAATTTTGTGATAGCTCTGAGCACACATTGCACCTTGTAGCTGCAAGTAGCAGCACCCAGCACAAGGCTCTTCTAATAAAGATCCAAGTTCTTGCAATCCACATGGAGTCCCTTTATTATTGCACAGAGCTCCATTCATGACAAAATAGGAAAATACAGCTAGAAGGGAACTCTTCAGGTCATCTAGTCTAGTCTGGTCAAGGCAAAATAATCCCTGACTAAACTATCCTAGTTGATTCTTAATTTTTGATAGAAATTATATGAATAAATTAAACTCTCACTAGAAAAGCTTTAAAAATGCCAGATATTTCATACTTTTTTCCACATCACTGCAAAGGCATCTCCTTCCTAACAGACTTTCGGCATGAGACTAATCTTTCTGTTGTGTTTGCAGCAAAAAATCAGTCACATCTGTTTTTCCTACTGACAAAGTATATTACAGAACATTTTGTCTAAGAAATTTGAAAGAATTTCAGAAATGTGCCCAAGCCAATGATTTCAATCACAGCTGTGGTAATAACCAAGCAACCATACTTCCACACACAAATGGTGTTGCTCTTTTTCATTTGATATCCCAGACTTCCTGCTGGCATCATATCTCTCTGACAATTTGCATTAGCAAACCTTGTATTTAAAGATCTAGTTTTAAAAGTATATGACAGGATTAGTTGGTAAATGAAGACAGCTAAGGTGCAAGTTTAATTATTTACACGTGTGAAATTGTTGCTCACTAAGTGTCTCTTGAATGATCGAATACGTATCAGAAACTACCCAGACCATCAAAATAACCCAAAATTCAGGAAGTTCCTGTTGGGCTACATCTTTTGTATTTTTCACAGTACAGAATCTGGCCCCTGGCCTTTTCTTACAGAAATTCCCTCAACTGTAATGTTAGTAAGTGATTTTGTATTTTTAGACTTATGTCCACTAGAGTCTTGGTTAATCCCAGTACGTATACTTTCACTTTTTGAATTTATGAATCCATATAGTCTTGTCTCTAAAAGCTGAAAGACTAGAATAGTAAGCAGCATATTAGTATTTAAAAATGTTCTGGGC